>NC_083354.1:115491809-115794839 GCF_030254825.1 Meriones unguiculatus
CACACCCTTATCCTTTAGTGGCTCCTCTAGTGTGGGACACCCAAAACCCCTTTATAGTGAGACATAATTTCCAATTACAAATCCCTTTCTGTCCCATCTGGAACAAAAGGCAAGATGTAGCCCACCCACAGGATTGTAGTTGTTTGGAAAGTTGTCTGTCTGTGTGCAGACAGGTCTATGTGTTCTGATGTATCCATCAGTTTTGTTATAAATGCAGGAGCCGAGGTGGACATCTGTCAGGCTCAGTCGAACGTATGAATGATAGTGGTCTTTTTTGAATGTGTTAGCTTTCTGTGTTCTGTGTTTATTGGTTTTGTTTTTGCTTTCTTTGCTGCCATCAGCCACCAGCCACCACTGCTAATGCTGCTTGCCATGACTGCTTTGATGACCAGAGCCCAAAATTTATCTCTGAGTTTTCTGGTCACTGGAGTCAAATAAAATATACTAACAATAAGGCATTAAAGCTACACTTCCATGTACTCACATACAAGAACATACCGCTAGCCACAGTTGAACTTCTTTTACATGAATCAAAGAAGTTAACAGTTGGGTCACCTATTACTGTCTTCTCTCCTCACCACCTGTCCCACTTTCTAACATACAAGGGTCTCCAAATAGGACTCCCTTCCCGAGTTGTCTCTCTTTGGGTAGCATTGGTAAAGAATGCCATACTTGCTTCTCAGCCATGTCCAAGCCTCATGGACTCAAGTTGCTGATTTGGTATCTAAACTGTTCTTTCTTCCTCTATTCCTTCCTATCTACAACTGTCCAGAGTAACTCTTACATACTAATGTTCAATGTCCAAGAGACCTCTATCTCTAGCCAACAGCCCATCCAAATAAGGTCAGGAAATCCCTCTGAATTAGGCTGCCAGTGGCCAATTTAGTTTCTTACAACTTTCTTATTTCTTTCTCCTTCACCAAGGCTTACCCCATGCCTATCTCCTCTATGACCAAAAGGAAGATTACTGTAAAAATGGCCTGAAACTTAATAAGGTTACTGTTTTAATTCTGTAAATACCATGAGACAAATGTGAGCCATGCTTACTGCATATCAGCTACTAAATAACACTCTGCCTGGCCACTTTGGAGAGAGATGGTTATGTGTCTCTGCAGGTCAAATTCAAGCCACCATTTATAGTCTCACCCATTGGACTAATACACCTCACCTTTCATTAATTGCTCTGAGCCAAACACCACTATCATCCCTTATCTTGTTCCCCATCTGGTATTACAGACTGTTTTAACTTCTCAGTGACATACTTTATTAGCACACTGGATCCCTCAGATTATAATAATATTTCAACTCTGAGCAATGCCACCCAGCCCTTATGTCTGAACATTTACAACTCCTTAATCCTCCTTGGCATTCAGGTTTACTGCTGCCTACCCACTGGGTAGTCTTGGACTTGTGCCTTGCTGTTCCTTTTTCCAAAATCAGGAGTGGTAGCTGATGAAGAGCCCTTACTGATTGCCATCACAGGGTTTATAGAGACACAGCATGACAAACGAGCTATTCAAATCCTATCCCTTCTTGTAGTCCTGGATATAACTGCCAGTATCACCCCTGCAGCAGTGGGACCAACTACGTCCCTATCTGTTTACCATGCATGGTCAGCAAAGTTCATCCAGAGACTCCATTGGGTGACTCATACTACTCTTTCTCTCTAGAGTCAAAGAGACCCACTAACCACCATTGTCCAAAAAATCAGCAAAGATTACATTTACTAACAACAGAGAGTGGTGGTTTTTGTCTCTTCCTCAGGAAGGGATGTTAATTCTATGTCAAATAGTGAGGTATAGTAAAAGACAAGATCCAACAACTTCAGACCGATATGCAAAAATATAAGAAACAAAGTGGTGCCTCTGGCTAGTAGATCGTTGACAGTCCAAAGTTAAATTGGATAGTACCCTTCTTAATCTCACTCTTCCTCCTTTTCTTAATCCTACTAGTTGTATCTTGCCTTATAAACTTCTTGTTTAGAGTTGTTCTACAACAGGTCCAAAAGAGTTCTAACTATGCTTTTAGTTAGTTGCTTTTAAAGGATTATCAGCCCTTAGGTAGGAAGCCAGAGACCTGTAACTTGCAGTTATATGTTAGCAGTGAAAGTCAAGTTTGCACCAATGATGTCAACACCTTTATTCAGCAGGAAGTAGTCTAATGATAACATTACCCTCCTTTCTTGACCCCTGATTGTTTATCAATAATAAACAAAACAGGGAATGTAAGCCCCTTGAGACCCTTCTCCTGAGGACCTATAGAACGAACACTGTAACTGCCCTAATAGCTAGACCTAGCCCTCCACCTACAGAGTAAAAAGCCCAAGCTTTGGACTTGAAAACCCACCAGTCCTCACCCTGGAAATCTCCATCCTGAAAACCCCCACTTCCAAGAAACACTATATAAGCCCCGTCTTCTACTCAGTTCTCTGCTTCTTCTTGACCAAGCAGAGGCAGCCACCCTTCTGGGGTTTCCCCACCCAATAAATTGCTTGTGTGAGGTTTATTGTACAGTGTGGCTTTGTGATATTTCTTGACTCTCATCTGCGGGGATACTTTTCCATCTGAGTTGTAACACTTACAAGCAGACATAATCTGTTTGAATGGAGTAATGGTCACAGCTGAACACGAACTGAGCCAAAACAGGTGCTTGATAAATATTATGATACTACACCTTTCCAGCAAAAATGTAATGTCAATAGTGATAGGAAGGTTACTATTTCTATTTCACAGAAGAAAGGAAATTGGTTATATAAAAGTAAAATCTAGTACCACATAAGGAGCAACTAACAAAGCAAGAACGTCAATCCTGCTTGTATAGTTACAAAGTTAATTCTTCCTTTTTAAAATAATAATAATAAACTTTATTCTAAAAATGTGCAAACAGAACACACCAGCTGAGCAGACCAGGGAAACAGGTAAGCCAACTGATGTCCTTCTCTACTCCACCCTCGTTTTCAAACCCAATCCTTAGTCACCCTCGCTTTCAAACCCAATCCTTAAGTCTCATCCCTGCAACAAAACACCTACTGCAGCCCAACCCCACGTCCCTTCCCTTCCACTCGTCCTGATAACCCAGCAGCCACTCCTGCTGAGGAACCAGGTTGGCTGACTGCAGATACTTACCTCTATTTCTGATTCTCCAGATCCAGTCTCTTCCATCTCATTCCTAGTTCAATAACAGAACACCTACTGTGGTCTCCCTTTCCTCTCTGACCCACTCACCAAAGGATCACAAAGACTTTCTCTTTCCAACCTTCCTTCTCCCAGTTCATCTCATTATCTCAGCCTCCAACAGCAGCAGTTGTGCCCCGGGAAAACACTAGCTGAGCAGACCATGGAAACAGGTCCACAGAAAATTTCCTGACAGACAACGTGCAGTCTTTTTTCTTTCCTAAAATCCAGAGAGGAATAAGAAACAGTGGAACTAAACACCCACCCACCCAGCAAAGAAAAAAACAGATATCATCATGTAGACCTAAAATCATCCAAATCACAGATTCCTAGACACTGGTATAAAAACACAGTCAACAACAACAAGGATAGTATGTCTCCACCAAAGCCCAGCAACCCTGCCACAGCAGGTCAAGAGCATTCCAACATAGCTGAAGCCAAAGAAAAAGTCCTTAAAAAATTCTGTATGAAAATGATAGAGATCGTTGAAGAGAAAATGAATAAATCCCTTAAAGAAATTCGGAAAACACCTCCCCCTGAGGAGGGAGCAGTCTCACCAGGCCACAGAAGAAGGTAATGCAGCCACCCCTGATGAGACCTGATAGGCTAGGGTCAGATGGAAGGAGAGGAGGACCTTCCCATAAGTGGACTGGGGGAGGGCCATGGGAAGAGAAGAGGGAGGAAGGGTGAGATCAGGAGGAGACAAATGAGGGGGCTACAGCTGGGATACAAAAGGAATAAATTGTAATTAATAAAAATAAATTAATATTAAAAAAAAGAATTCAGAAAAACACAGTGAAAGAAATCCAAAAAACACAAGCAGTGTAAGGAAATGAATAAAGCTGTTCAAGACCTGAAATGAAAATAGAGTCAATAAAGAAAACCCAAAGTGAGAGAAATCTAGAAATGAAAAATTTAGGAGTTCAAACAGAAACTACAGAGACAAGCCTCATCAACAGAACTCCAGAGATGGGAGAGAAAATTTCAGACATTGAAATACAATAGAATAAATGGATAAATTGGTCAACAAAAATGTTAAATCTAAAAAACTCCTGACATAAACATTCAGGAAATCTGGGGCACTATCAAACAACCAAATCTAGGAATAATAGTTATAGAGGAGAAGGAGCAGAAATCCAGGTCAAAGGCAGAGAAAATATTTAACAAATCATACAAGAAAAATTTCCTAACCTAAAGAAGGAAATGCTTATAAAGGCACAAGAAGCATACAGAACAACAAATAGATGAACCCAGAAAGGAAATTACTCTTGACACATAAAAATCAAGCCACCAAAAATGCAGAACAAAAAGAAAGACATTAAAATCTACAAGGGAAAAAGACCGAGTAACATATGAAGGCATCCCTGTTAGAATTTCACCCAAATTTTCTATGGAGGCTATCAGAAGCTAGAAGGGCTTGGTCAGACATGCTACAGACCAAAAGACCACAGATGCCAGCCCAAATTACTATACCCAGAAAACTTTCACTTCTCACAGGTGGAGAAAAGAAGGTGTTCCATGAGAGAGTCAAACTTAAGCAACATTTATCTACAAATTTAGACCTATGGAAGGTTTGAGAAGGAAAACTCCAACCCAAGGTGGTTAAATATACCCATGAAAACAGAGGGAATAAATAATCGCACATCAGCAAAATCAAAAGAAGGGAAGTGCATACACCACCACCAACAAAATAACAGGAATCAACAACCTTTGGCTATTGATATTTCTCAATATCAGTGGTGTCGATTCTCCAATAAAAAGACAGTGACTAACAGAGTGAATGTAAACACAAGATACACTCTTCATCTTCATCCAAGAAACATACCTCAACATGAAGGATAAACAGTACCTCAGGGTAAAGTATTGGAATAAAATATTCTAGTAAATAGACCTAAGAAGAAAGCTGACGTAAGCATTTTAATCTCTGATAAAATAGACTACAAACCAAAACTAATCAGAAGGTATAAGGAAAGATACTACATATTTGTAAAAGGAAAAAAATCCACTAACATGACATTTCAATTCTTAACATCAATGCCTCAAACACATGGGCACCCAAGTTAATAAAAGAAAAACTAGCATAGCTTAAATTACATGGTGACCATCACACACGGATACTGGAAAACTTTAATACCCTACTTTCACCAACAGGTCATCCTGACAAGAACTAACAGAGAAATGCTGGAACTACTAATTGTTATAAACCAAATGGATCTAATAGATTATTTACATAACATTTCACTCACACACAAAAGAATATACTCTCTTCTCTGCACCTCACAGAAGAAACTTCCTTCAAAATTGACACATACTTGGACACAAAGCAATTCTAAATAGGTACAAAAAAACTGTAGTAATATCCTGCACCCTTTCAGATCACCACAAATTAAAACTAAATATTAATAACAACAGAAACAATAGAAAACTTACAAATGTATAAAAACTGAACAATTATGCACTGAGTGAAAAATGGGTCAAAACAGAAATAAAATAGGAAATTAAATACTTTCTGGAATTGAATAAAAATAAATACAAAACATACCCAATCTTATAGACAAAGGAAAGCAGTTCTAAGAGGTAAGTTCATAGCATTAAAAAAAAAAAAAAAAACTGAAGAGATCTCATACTAGCGACTTAATAGCACACCAGAAAGCTATAGAACAAAAAGAAGAAATCCCACTTAAAAGGAGTAGATGACAAAAATAAATAAATAAATAAATAATCAATCAATCAAACTCAGGGTCAAAATTAATAAAATAGAAACAAAGGGAACATTATAAAGAACCAATATAACAGAGTTGGTTCTTTGAAAAAAATCGGTAAGATTGACAAATCCTTATTCAAATTAACAAGAAGACAGAGAAGGAATATCCAAACTAATAAAATCAGAAGAAAAAAGGGGACGTAACAGCCACTCAGGAAATCCAGAGAATCACTAGAACGTAGTTTAAAAACTTATACTCTACCAAATTGGAAAACCTAGGAGAAACGGATAATTTCCTCAATAGGTACAACTTAACAAAGTTAAATCAAGATCAGAGAAGTAATTTGAAGACCTTTAAACCCCAGTGAAATAAAAGCATTCATTACGTCTTCCAACCAAGAAAAGCGCATGGCTACACTAATTCAACGCAGAATTATATCAGACTTTCAAAGAAAAATAAAGACCAATACTCCATACAATATTCCACAAAAAAAAAAAAGAACCAACAGAGGGAACACTGACCAATTCACTTTATAAGACAGCAGTTACCCTGATATGCAAACCACATAAAGACTAAACAAAGAAAGAAAATCAAGAATACTTTTCCTTATGAATTAACATTCAAAAATTCTCAATAAAATACTTGCAAACCAAATCAAGAATACATAATTAATGATTATCCACCATTTTCTTGGCTAGTTTTATGTCAGCTTGACACAAGCTAGAGTCATCTGCAAGGAGGCAATCCTAACTGAAAAAATAAATAAATAATCAATCAATCAATCAAACTCAGGGTCAAAATTAATAAAATAGAAACAAAGGGAACATTATAAAGAACCAATATAACAGAGTTGGTTCTTTGAAAAAAATCGGTAAGATTGACAAATCCTTATTCAAATTAATTCCATAAGATCTAGCTGTAAGTATTTTCTTAATTAGTGATTGATGGAGGACGGCCCAGCCCATTGTAGGTGGTGATGCCCCTGGACTGGTCATCCTTGGTTCTGTAAGAAAACATGCTGATTAAGTCATGATGAACAAGCCTGTAAGCAGCAGTCCACCATGGCCTCTGCATCAGTTCCTGCCTTGTTTGAGTTTCTGTCATGACCTGTTTAAATAATGGACTACCGTGTGGAAGTGTGAGGGTTTATTGAAACCTGTTTCTCCCAAATTTGCTTTTGGTCATGGTTCTTCCTTGCAGCAATAGGAACATTCACCAAGGCAACCATGATCAAGTAGGTTTCATTGCAGAGATGTAGGGATGGTTCAATATCTGTAAACTGATAAATGTAATCCATCCTGTAAACAAACCAAAAGATTAAAAAAAAAATCACAGTGTCATCTCATTAGATGCAAAAAAGGCCTTTGGCAAAGTACGATACTCAGCATCATAAATGTCTGTGAGATTGGGAGTACAAAGGATATACTTCAACATATTATAAGCAGTTTACAACAAACCCATAGCCAACATCAACTTAGATGGAGACAAACTCAAAGCAATTTTACTAAAATCAGGAATAACACAAGATTGTCCACTCTCCCTATACCTATTCAATATAGTACTAGAAGTCTTAGCTAGAGCAATAAGGCTACTGAAGGAGATCAAAGGGATACAACTTGGAAAGGAAGAAGTGCAAGCACATTTGTTTGTACATGATATGGTAGCATACATAAGTGACCTTAAAAATTCCACCACAAAACTCCTACAGCTGATGTATACTTTCAGCAAAGTAACTGTATACAAAATTAATATATAAAAATTCATAGCCCTCCAATATACAAATGACACATGGACTGAGAAAGAAATAAAAACAGTACATTATTTCACAATAGCATTAAAATATATTATCAAGCAAATGACAGACTTGTTTGATAAAATCTACAAGTCTTTAAAGAAAGAAATTGAGTAAGATACCTGAAGATGGGAAGATCACCCATGCTGATGGATTGGTAGGATTAATGTAGTAGAAATGGCCATCTTACCAAAGGCCATTCTACAAATTCAATGCAATCCCCATAAAAATTCCAACATAATTCCTTATGAATCTTTAAAGGATATTTCTCAGTATGAGAAAACCAAAACAGACTACCTAAAAGAATACTAAACAATAAAATAACTGCTGAAGGTATTACTATTCTCTATTTGAAGTTGGACTAGAAAGCTATAGCAATAAAAACAAAAAGGTATTGGCAAACAACCAGACACTCTGATTAATGGAATTGAATTAAAGATGCAGATATAAATCCGCACACCCATGGTACATGATTTTTGATAAAGAATCCAGAAAGACACAATGGTAAAAAAGAAAGCATCTTCAACAAATGAAACTGGTCAAATTACATGGCTCCATGTAGAAGAATGCAAATAGATCTGTACTAATTATCTTGCATGAAACTCAACACCAATAAATCAAAGATACGCTGAACCAGATACACTGGCCCTTGTAGAAGAGAAAATGGGAAATACCCTTAAATTCATTGGCACAGGTGAAAGCTTTCTAAACAGAACAGTTAGTGTAGGCTCTAAGATCAACAATTAATAAATGGTACCTAATGAAACTGAGAATCTTTTGCGCAAAGGACCCTGTCATTTGGACAAATCAGCAGCTTACAGAATAGGAAAGGCTTTCTTTCTTTTTTTAACATATCTGCTTGTTTTGTTTACATATTTTCTCTAGGACTAATATCCAAAATATACATAAATAACTCCACAAACTAGATATCAAGAAAGCAAACAACTCATTTTTAAAATATTGTACAGATCTAAACAGAATTTTCAAAGCAGGGAACACAAATGGCTGAGAAACACTTAAAAAACTGCTTAACATCTTAGCCACTAGGGAAGTACCTTAGGATTTTATCTTACTCCTACCAGAATGGCTAAGATCAACAATACAGGTGGTTGTTTGGCAAGGATGTAAAGTAAGGGGAACAACCATACATTGCCGATGGGAGTGAAAACTTGTACAGCCACCATGGAAATCAATGTGGCAACTCCTCAGGAAGATGGAAAATGTACTTCTCTTCAAGACTGAGCTCTACCTAACTCTTGAGCATGTGCCCAAAGGCCATTTCATCCTACCGTCGAGCAAGCACTTGTGCAACCATGTTCACTGCTGCCCTATTTGTAATGGGCGACCTACACTGAACGTATACAGGGTGGGAGCTCATGACATCCTTGTTTGGGAGGATTCCTAGAAGGAGTGACTAGGAAGTTGGGAGGGAAGGTTGGGGGTTACTACCTTTAGAAGCTTAGATATAAAAGCTGTGTTTTGGATTGTTGGGTTCAAAACGCTTGTGAATTGTAGTGATCACTAATGATAAAATCCAGGCTCACATCAGTGCAGGAGGCACTCGCTGGGTAGCTATTGGCCAAAGATGTTAGTCTCTATCTTTGGCTTCCATTGCCAACACAGTGGATGTTTAAAAACTATAACTTGGTCATGGGAAATGGCCAAATGACAGAATAATTTGAGGTTGGGAAGCAGGTGATTGGGGCTGAGGAGAAATTGCACATGAATTTGCACACTGTTCTCGGAGCTGGGAAAGCTGGGAAGGAGTGGAGGCAGCTGGAAGGACAAGTTCTGGAGGTGGTGAAGCTAGAGGATGAACCACCTCTTGATGCAACCTCTAGATGTATTTATTATTATATTAAATTCTAAGACAGTGTCTGATTATGTAGCCATGGCTGACCTGGAACTTGCTGTAATAACAGAGGCTGACGTAGAACCTGTGGCAATCCTGCTGCCTCTGCCTTCCAGGTGTTGAAATTACAGGCCTGAGCCACCATGTTTGTCTATAACTTCTAACTTTAAAAGGACTTAAAGCTGGGAATATAGCTCACTGATAAAACCCTTGCCTAGCATGCATGTGGGTCTTGGGTTTGATCTACCCACACCTCTCCAGATACAAAAACCACACATACATAATTTTAATTTTCATGCTGCCTAACTTAGAAGACTGATTCAAAATATAATGGGGAAAAAGAAACTTTAAAATTTAAGAGGAAAGAAACATGTAAAGGGGCTGGAGAGATGGCTCCGTGCTTAACAGCGTTCATTGGCTGTTCTTTCAGGGGACCCAGGTTCCCAGCACCTACATGCAGTTCACAACTGTCTGTAACTCCAGCTTCAGGGTGTCTCACACCCTCACACAGGCACATGGAGGCAAAACACCAATGCACATTGAAGAGATGGATAGATAGATAGATAGATAGATAGATAGATAGATAGATAGATGAACATGTAAAACCTATGAACATATATGCTATTAAAAAAACACCTTTTTTAAAGATTTATTTTGTTTTGTTTTCCTGAGTATTTTGCCTGTATGTACGTATGTGTAGCACATGTATGCCTGAAGCCCACAGAGGTTAGAATAGGGAGTCAGATCCCATGTAACTGGAGTTATACAGTTGTGAGCCACCATGTGGGTGCTTGCAACTGACACTGAGTCCTCTACAAGATCATCTAGTGCTCTTAATTGCCAAGCTATCTCTCCAGATGCCCAAATTACTAAAGAAAAAAAGATTCTACTTAAATAAAGATAGAGACAGAAGTAAAGACCTGTTAAATTGACAGGTTCTCCATCCCTACACTGGCAAGTGCCTTACAATTGAGCTAGCACCATTGAGTCCAAAAGTACTTTTTAAAATAATCTAAAAATTAGCAGCTTGATGACATAAGGGAATAGAACTTTAAAAAAATGATACAAAGTAGACTAAAGCCATAACAGTCACCGCCAGGAAAACAGAATGTCCCCGTTATTCGATTGATGCTAATCATTATCCAGGCACCAAATGGCAGCTTGGAGAGTTACTGAGTGAAGACTTGCAGATTAGTTTTCCCATTTGAGGCATGCTGGGACAAAGCAATGCCTGGAATTAAATTAAAACACTGTAAAGTAACTTGTTTTGTCTGCGACAAAGTTTATTCAGTGTGGTTTTCAGTCTCACAGCTGAAAAGGAGGCAGGATAGCAGTTACACAGACTAGGGGCACTGGGTGCAAAGATTCCAGGCTTGCTGAGACCCTACTCATGATTTCCTACAGCTGTATCTTACCCGAGAAGTTCCCCACCATAGGCTAGAAGAGGACATCGAAGCTGAGCCAAAGCAAGGTGGGAGGAAGTTTCCTGAGCTCTATCATAACATTGGGGTGCAGAAGAGCCACGCAGACTTAACTGCAGATTCAGGAATGTTAAGAGTGCAGAGCGTCAGCAGCAAGGTGCTGAGTGTTCACTCATTCTTTCAACTAGTTCTGTGCACTGTGGCCAGACCACGTAGGCCCTGGGACACGAAAACACAGCAGCCAGAAGAAGGCATGTTAGGGTCCAGAATATGCTGAAAGATCGACCCTAGACTCCAGTAGCGTGGGAGCAACATAGGGTGTTTATCTGAAGTCCAGAACGCTGGGGTCACCACCTTTACAACATAGCAGCCACCCCAAGGAGAGTCGAAGGCCCCTTTTAAAGCCAGAAAGGGGAATTCCTACTGTGGCTAACATGACCTCGACTGGAATTGGCCAGTGCCTGTGGAGGCTAAGTGATGCTGGTCAGGACTTAGATGCTTTTCAAACCGGTAGTTAAACAACCTTGTCTTACCTAGGTCAGCTGTCTTGGCTGTTTTTGATTGGTTACTCTTTTTCTGTTTTTTTTTTTTTTCCTGTAACTCTTAGGCCTGTTCTGTCCAGGAAAAATAAATTAAAAATAATATATATATATATATATATATATATATATATATATATGAAGCCTGTTCTGGAGTTGGTCAGGCTAATGTACTCACTAAGAGTGGAAATCAGTCTAACAAGAGATACTCTGGTGCATGCCCGTTAATTTATAGCTTAGTGCACAGTAGCCAGAAGAGAAACCCCCTCAACCAATATTCATATCGACCAAAAGAGATTATGAGGGGCTTTTCACCAGCCTTACCAAATCAACAGGTTTTGTTAGCCATTTGTAGTTGGAGAAGATATAAATAAGATGTTGAATACTTCACTCACTATAATCTCTCTGTTTTATTTCATACTACCAAAAAAATTCAAGGAATTACTGAAGCTAAAGTCAGTAACCAGACAAATTATTTGTTTGATTGTTGCCTTAGCCACTGCTCTATTGAAGGGACACCATGACCAAGGCAACTCTTATTTTAAAAAAATGAATTTAAGTGGGGCTTGCTTACAATATCAGAGATTCATCCATTATCGTCACGATGAGGAGCACTCAGGCATGCGGGTAGGTGCTGGGTGCTGGAACGGTAACTGAGAGCTACAACCTGATCCAGAGAGAGAGAGAGAATAAGCCTAGGGCTTGTGTGGCCTTTTGAAATCTCAAAGCCCGATCCCAGTGACAGACTTCCTCCAACAAGGCCACACCCACTCCAGTAAGGCCACACCTCCTAGTCCTTTTCAACAGTTTTACTCCCCAGTGGCTCAGCATTCAAATTTGTGAGTCTCTGGGGCCCATTCTTATTCAAATTACCACACTTGCTTAAAAAGAGAAGACAGAAAGAAGCAGTTTAGACTAACTAGATTTTAATTATCCATGCCTCTGTTATTTTGTTTCAGAAGAGGTTTCAACTATTCTAACGTTTGTCTTAGTATTATTTTGAACTAGTATAGATATATTAACAATGTTGATATATTATAAGTACAATCAGCATAAATGATGACAAACTCCATCTTGTTGCTTGCTTGGCATGCACAAGGCCTCTGGACCAAATTCCTAGCATTGCAAGAAAAATAATTTTAAAAATATGTAATAAATCTATGATAGGAAAATTTAAAAGTTCAAATATTTAAAAAAAGGCTTTAGACAGGGTCTCAATATGGAGTGTTAGTGCCATGGAACTTGGTATGTAGGTTAGGGTAGTCTTTGATTCACAGAGATCCATCTGCCTCTGCCTCCCAAGTGCTGGGATTAAAGGTGTGTGCCACCACGACTAGCAAAAAAGAAAATTTAAAATATTTGAACTGTAATTTCACTTACTAAACATAATCACTAGCAATATGTGCTATAATTTCATGTAGTTTTATAGCTTATATTTTCTTGCATATGTAAAGCTGTATTATTCTGTATAATTTCATACCACACTTTGGTGATCATATTTTGTTTCATTGTATAATTGTGTCACAAATGCATAAACTATCCATGAAGACATTTCTATAATTTTTTCATAACCAATACTGCAGTGAACATCTTTCTACATATATTTATTAGGTGTTATTTAAAAAAATAAAGTAGATGGGTCAAAGGAATTAACATTTAAAAAGATGTTTTTATATGTGTTGCCAAATTCTTAAATGTAGCAATTGATGCTTCTGAGAAGGATACAAATCTTATTTCTTAAAATCTTTGCCAATATTAATTTGTCTCTTTCCTTTGCTTTTACTAATTTTATGAATAAAGACAATTCATTTTTAACTCTGAAAAGTTAACTTTTTAAAGTTAGAATTCAGGCAGGTCTACTAACATTTTAAGGTTCAACTTATTTATTTTTAAAATTTTAATTAGATGAACAGAAAATAGGAAATGAAACACTCATGAGAAGCAAGCTTGGATGAATGACTGGACAATGAAATTTTGTTTCTTCTTCCCCAGTTTCCCCTCCCCCTTTTTATGTTTTTTTTTCTCTCTTTCTTTGAGATGGATTGTCATTTGATCCTGCTCCTTCACCTTTCAATTCTGGGACTTCCGATTTTGTTTTTTTAATTTCCCTTCAATATGAGAAATACTAAGGACTCAGCCCATCAAAGGTGAGTGGAGGCAAGTGAAGGGACTTTCAGGCATGGTCCTAGGACACTGGGCCCGCTAAGATAGACTGCTGAGCGTACATGTCAGGTCAATTCTAGCACGAATAATCAGGAGGCCTGGAACAAGGAATAAAACTGAGCAGGCAAAGCAAGACCAGGATAGAGTCAATGGAAAGTCATCCTAGATTAGCCACCAATCTCTCATCTATTTCATGGGATTAAGTCCTGAAATTTGAGAAGATGCACTGACTATTTGCTACAATTTGCTTATTAGCTATTGCTTAAGCATCTTTACAGTCCTGTTGGGACAGGTTTATATATAATGTGTATAAGATGAGCATGGCTGTGACTGTGTTTGGGGAACACAGGTAGGAGTGACAGGGAAGCACAGAGTTGCTGTCCTTCTGTCACAGTGATGAGCAGGTGTCTTTGTGGGGTGCTCAACACTCTCTTGCTCTTTTATAAGCTGGCAGTGGAGAGCATACAGAGGCAGGAAATTTGGCCTTGGAGACAGACTAGGGCCTTACACTAGTGTAAAGCCAGTCTCTTCCAGGAGGGGACTGCCACTTCCCTCTGGGGATACCTCTTACCACCAACCCAAGTAACGATGCAACTTCAAGATGGGTTTTGCAGAACTTCAAGCAGGAAACATGAAAGCCCAGGCCAAGAGTAAAAATTGCTTTCTCCTCTGTAGCAGGGTCCCTTTCATCATGCTTGTCCACCAAAAGCAGTGTTGGCTCCAGTGCATTGCCAGGTGTAGGCACTCATTATAGGCACGATTGTCTCTGTTCTTGTGGGAATGGTCCTCACGGCTACCAGGTACCCTGCCATGGAACTCACCGGGATCTGGTAAACCTGTCCTCTAAAACATTCACCATACATATTGCAAAGGCTCCAGCTTTCAGTTCCTCTGGTCTTTTTAGATCAAAGGACTGTTGAACACCCTTTAAAAGCAGCATTCCTAATTGTACAGTGACACATCCTTGCTCCCTGGGTAGGTAAGATGGGAATACTCACTTGCTAAATGGTCATGCATTAAATCCTGCTATCTGCCCCTCACCGCGGGCTCACGGCTGGTTGGTTGGGACTTCTCTAGCAGGTGAACAAGCCACTCCTGCAGAAGGAAGAAATGGAGGTATGTACTATCTGAGTGTTTACTAGGTGCTCTCCACCCCCAGCAGAAGATAAGTGGGTAACAGGGAACCTTGGATGGCTTGGGACTTTTGTCACTTCATGTCCATCTATCTACTTGTTTGTTTTCAAAGAATCAAAAGTTGAGCTTAATTGAGATGTCATTAAATTTGACAAATGCCAAAGGCTACTGCCTAACCACAAAAAAAATGCTCGATGGTAGTGAACTTCAAATAACATTTTTCTTCCCATGAATAACGTCATTGAACTAAGTTGCTCACTCATGGTATAAGAAAAATTAATTTCCATACCATCCCTCAAAAGTTAGAAGGGATTACTTTTGAGATATTTTAATACACAATGTGATATTTTCATATTGTAAATTTGATATTTTAATATAACCTGCTATCCCAGTATGACTTCCCAAGGGCATCTTAGAAAAGTGGCTGAAGAGTCGGGAACGAAGATGGTGATTTGATCTGTTCATTCATAAACAAGCTTTCATGTGGCCAAGTCCTGAATAAAATTTACAGTGGACTTATTAGATAAATCACATAATAATTATATTACATAAGTAATTTCATAGCTTATGAGTTCTAGAATAATTCGCTTAATGGGCATAGAATTTCTTTTGCTTTCCAATATATAATTTAAACAACCTTCTTTACTTTGATTTGCTCGGACTTCTCCATCATAAACTGTAGCTTAGCCAGAATCATCCTGTTAAGAACATTAGCTTCTGTCATAAGCTGTCATGGAAAAGGAGCTTCCCCGGGAAGCATTCAGGGAGCTGTGGCATGGTATGAGATGACTTCAGGGGCCAATATTATTCCATTAGAGGGATTTTAATAATATCTCCTTAGAGAAGAAAATACCCAAGAGATCATAAAATCTAAAACTCTGATTTTGTTTTTGTAGAAAGTTGATTCAGAAACATCAATGGCTTAATCAAAATCAGTTGTGGGTCCAAGACTATAATATATATTAATAAATTCAGTGGTATTATCCATACATCCTCTATTTCTCTGCCAATCTCTCTCTTTCCCTCTCTTCCCCCCTCCCTCTTGCCTTCTTTCACTTTACAGTACAGTTTTCTGAACTATTTCAACCTCTGAAAGTATTAACATATGGAAGGAAGTACCAAATAATTTTAGTGAGACTCTATGACTCTGAACCTTGAAATAAGCAAAGAATTTGAAATAATGTAATATTGGCTTACTAAATAATTTAATTGAATTGTTCTGGATTTATTAAAATTATTTAGTATTTATTTTAACGTGTATAGCATTTACATGTCACGACTAACTTACTACTTATTTACTATCAGGTTTTTGTACTCACCCTACTTTCTAAAGAGATAAAATTAAAGTAGGGAAACAATCTAATGAACTCCTGTGGGGAGACTTACTGGTAAAAAGACTCATAAAAATGTGCATTTTAGTAAGCTGGTGATAACATCAACAAACCTCTGCTGGAGCACATGCCTCTTCTGACCTAAGACAATTTGCATAGTGTATTTTTACTTTAAAAGTTGTCGTTTCTTAACACTACATCCTCATGATATGATAGCAATCATAAAATAGTAACAGCCCGTATTCCAAAGTAAGGTTTTAATTAGATAATCCATTAATTTAGTAACAACACACCCTGTGTTTCTTCTCTAATTCTGACTCAAAGCCAAGACATTGACAAAGGTGAAAAGAGACTGATGGAGGAGGCCGGCTGGCTGGCAGGGTTCAGATTGCTGATAATGCAGAACATCTGTTTCCATGTGTACAGAGGCAGGAGGGATGAGAGTTTTGATTAATTCAGGACATAGAACATGTCATCACTCCACAATTCACTTATGCATTATTACAATCAGTCTGACAAAAGCCCACAAGGCAAGAGCCAGTATTTGCCCAGACATGTGCTCAGTAAAAGGGTTGATATCTGTCTGGTGAGGTCAGAGCTATCTGGTCCTATTTGAAGAAGACTACCAATCCTGGGAATGGCCTGGGGGCCTGGCTGTAATACTTATACACGGAGCCACTTTCCTAGTTCGTTCCTACCATCTCTTTCTCTGACCTCATCTCTTGGCTCTTGCTCCTACTTTCATTTGAGAATCCAACTACTGCTTCTTTAGACCCAACATTTAATCTTCCTTATGTGCTAGTCTCCCTATGCACTTTGCTTTGGCTCACAATGACTCCAGTTGCTCTGGGAGACCTGAGGAAGATCATGCCATGAAGCCCTTCAGGCCAAGATATAAATTTCATCTAGCAAGGACTCAAGCCTTGTTGAGTCAGTCAGCAGTGATTGGTAGGATTAGATAAGATTCTTTGTGGTGAAGTGAGAGGATCCTAATTCAAAAGAGCTCACATGGAATGGTAATCAGTTCTTCAGGAATAAGGTTATGGAACACCATCACCAGATACTTCCCCTTGCCTCAGTTTACCATTGAATTGAGCACCTGCAGATTCTGTGGCAGGTATGACCTGTGAAGCTCTAGGTTTGGGTGAGAGCTTAGGTGCCATTGAATGTCTCTGGGTGACTGACTATACAGTGGCTGGCCAGGTAGCCAACCATTATGCAGCTTAATCATGAAGTCTAGGAGATACTGGATAGATTCTGGAGATGAGACCTAGGAGAGGTCAAAATGGGCTGATGTGATAGTTTCAGACTTGTAAGCTGGATTTTGGGGACTGTGCTAATGCATGAAAACCAAAAAACAAGAAATTAGGGCACTGGACATATAAGGAAGATTGTGCAGCCTGCTCTGTTCTGAAAGTCCATAGCTAGAGAGGAAGAGAACAACACAAGGGCCCAGGAGATCTCTGACCTCCCAGGAAGGGGGGAGGAAATAACCAGAACTGATACTCTATGGAAGCATCCCTGTGGCTAAAGGAAGAAATAGACCATCTTCATCTTCTAGATAACATCATCCCCAGATGATGATGATACCTAAGAAAACAGAGCATAGCAACAGGAGGAGACTGGCTCACAAATTAACTCGTCTAGTCAGGGAGCCAATAGCTAAGCTTAGTCTTTGAGCTGCCTATTATAAGTGATGACACGTGTTCTTGCTTATTCTAGTTGCAGGCATACAGGTTAGGTGCAGCCCCATGCAACCTAACTGAAAAAAAATTGTATTCAATTTGTACTAAATAAATGCCAACCCTTTAACTGTAAATATGAAATACAGGATGGCACGAGAAATAAAGAACAAGAAGTTACACTGGAAGAAGGAGGACAGAGTTGGATTTGTGAGTACACTTGAAGGGAAAGCCTCTAGGAGTAGTTACTCAATAAAATAGAAATAGATCATGTGCTGGGAGTTTGAAAACTGAGCACTAGACTAAACTTACAAGAGACAACACTTCACCAAAGACCAGGGTAAGACTATAGGATAATGAACAGCCCCAAGTTTCTAGTTTCTTTTGTTCATTTTAAGGAACAGTTTTGCAGTACTGGGCTGCAACTCTGTAGTAAAACACTCACGTGGAATGTGGAAAGACATGGATTTCAATATCAGCATCCAAAGCCCAACCCAAACCAGTCTTGTATAGCTTCCCTTATTATAAAGTTTCATACTTTAACAGTAAGGAAAGGTGGCCCTATCAACATATTTATGTTAACTCGAGTTCTAGATTTATTTAGGAATAACTCCGTACAATCATATTCAACCATTTTCAAATTCAGTTTTGTGGTTTAATTTGTTTGTTTCTTTGACTGTTTTATAATACATATAATAAATGTTAGTCATGTCACCCTTATCACTAGCTCTCATCCTTCCTCCCAGCAAGTCTCCTTTCTATTTTCATGTCTTTTGGGTGTGGCCCACTGAGGGGTTGTCTGTATCAGTGTGGCATAACTTACCAGTGGTTATATCACTGAAAGAAAGTGACACCATCTCTCCAAACTATCATGACTGTCAACAGTCCCCCAGGGAGGGGTGCAACATTATGAGCCCCTCCCTGATCTGTGATGAAATGCTGACGGACCCAATCTTGAGTTCCCCAAGACAGCTGGCATGTCCGAGTCCAGAAGGCATTTCATTTTTACATCTCCTTAGCCTCTTGCTCTTCCATTATTTCTGCTTTTTCCCCTACAACTGTCCCTGAGAAATGGAGGTATGATATAGACATCTCATTGAGGGCAAGCACTCCACTCTTTACTTTTTTTTTTTTTTTACATTTCTAGCAACTGTGAGCCTGTGCATTAACCATTGTCCCCTGGATTAAGTTTGTCTATTGAAGGCCTACAGTATCCCTAACATGGATATAAACATGAGTATTTAGAGGCCAGTTAGGCAGTGTGTTCATTTAACAAAAGAACAGCAATAGTTATTCCTGGGGCATACGGCCTCCTCTGCCAAAGCCTCTTTAGTTTACAATAAAAGGCAAGCGCTCCTTCTGGCAGAGTAGGCCTCGAATTCTATCAGAAACCTGAAGGTTCTGCTTATTATTTTATCATTTGATAATTTACCTCCAACTTCTTCCATCAGTTTTATCAGTTTGTGTAATGATGGAACAAATTTTTTTCTCCACCAGCCTTCAGAAAAAAATGAATCTGGAAAGTCATCAGATGTCCCCATATCCTCTTGTGCATTCTGTGCTTGTGAAAAACCACTAACTAAAATCAACTTGGGAAGAAAGGGTTTATTTGGCTTATGGGTTACAGTCCATCATAGCAGGAAGTCAGGGTAGATGCTTAAAGTAGGAACCTAAAACAGTAACTGAAGCAGAAGTCATGATTCCCAAGGTTTGCTCAGCATCCTTTCTTTTACACCCCGGCATCCCTGCACAGGAGTGGAGCCAATCACAGTGGCCTTGGCTCTCCCACATCAACTATTAATCAAGAAAATGCTCCACAAAACTGCCCACAGACAGGCCAATCAGATGGAGGCAATTTTTCAGTTGAGAGTTGCTCCCTTTTCCCAGAAAAGTGTAGTCTGTATCAATGTGGCAAAAAATAATCAGAACACCCAAATGATAGACTGAGCATTTCTGACATAATTCTTAACTACAAATGTTTCCACTTGGAGTGTGTCAGGAGGATTTCTTAACTGGATTTTAGTTTCGTGGGTCAGACAATGGTCTCTGCTGCTGTCCACTTTTCCTTAGAGAATAGACCCTGTGCATTTCCCCAGATGGTCCACAGACACAACAAACTCCATCCAAAATTAGAGTAATGTTCATCATGAATAAGCTCCCCTGTGTGTCCTGACTGTACTCAGTGTGACATCCTGGTGGTCATTTTAAGACAATCCTCTTCACATTGTTTCTTATGATACTTGGCTGCACATTATCTTTTTCCTCTTTACACTTTCATTGTGTGTTAGTTTTCATCTTCACCTATTCATACTGTTGCAATTTAAAAAGCACATCTTTACTTATTACCTGACACATAAAACTCAGGACAGTCCTAGCAACATGCACAAAGTTCTTCTTTTGTTAAAAAAGATATTTATTTTTAGTGTGTGTGTGTGTGTGTGTGTGTGTGTGTGTGTGTGTGTGTACACTGATGCAGATGCCTGTGAAGGCCAAAGACGGTGTCAGATACCCTAGAGCTAAAATTGCAGACTGTTGTGAGATATCCAGTGTGGGTTCTGGGGAACAAGATCAAGTCCTCTGAGAGAGTAATAAGCACCTTCCTCTGGTGAGCCACCTCTCAGTTCCCATACAATAGTTTATCTCTTAAAATTATTCTAAGTTTTTTGTTTGTTTGTTTCCATAGTTAAGATGACTGGTCATTTTCCCATTGTTGTCTCTAAACAAGCAGCAAACTCTTCCTCATTCTCTTGACTGCTTGCTGCACTTGCGGAGGGGTAGAGATACAGGCACAGTGTGTTACACAGCATGCAGTCTGTCTTTTCAACGGTCATGTGACCTACAAAATGGTTAATACAGTATGGTACTTCTAAAAGCTGTGTCTTGAGAAGAAAGATGACATCAGTCAGGCAAATCTTCTAGCATGCTTTCTCTACCTTTTATTTTTTAGAGGCATGCTCACTAGAACAGTAAGTGCAAACTACATGTTTAAAATGTCTAATCTGATAACCTTCCACATTCGTGGAATTTGTTAGGCCATCACCTCCATCAAGAGAAAAAAGTCCTCCTGTAATCTCAGCACACAGGGAGGCCGAGGCTGGCAGACCTCTGCGAGTTCAGGACACAAAGCGAGTCCAGAACAGTCAAGGTTATACAGAGAGAGAGAGAGAGAGAGAAAGAGAGAGAGAGAGAGAGAGAGAACAAAGGCAATTCATTTCAATTTGAATTTCCTTGTGTTCTTTGTTGGCCTTTGACTCCTGGCCCCTCCCCTAATCTCAGGCAACCCTTTATCTTCACCTGATCCTCTTGATCCTGGTAAAATTTCCTTACAGATCTTTTTGCTCTGCAATATCTCTCACAACAAAAGGAGTTACCTTTCCTCTGAGAGGAGACTCCCTTTGTCTTTCCTTCCACCTCCCCCTCTCCCATCTTCCAGGAGGCTCATGGTAAGTGTCTCACTTTGCTAGCCCCAACCTATTGCTATTCTTGTAAGTGAGCATTTTCCCATTGCAACAGCCTGAATCAAACTATCTTCTTTGCTGCCCTGTGCATTTTGGGTTGACAGCGCAGTTCTGCCATCTCACCTTTATCCATGTGTATTCCATCCAAGCAATGAAGCCTTCAAAGAGACCCCTGTGTACCCCCTTTCTTTCCCCCATTTCCTGCCCCTGAGGGCTTGCTCTGGTGCCAGTGCCTTGGATTTCGGGTCTCAGTAAATGAACTGATGGTTTCTAGAAATTTCACTTCTGTTGAAAAGCAACAGAGTCAGGTCTGTTAGTCCTTTCCGAACACCCATGCTGGGCTGAAATCAATTATAGCTCCCACATCCCTGGGAAGAGAAGGGCTTGCTGATATGGGCCAGTGGGTTTGTGATCCCGTGTTTATGGCTGACCCACGCTGGATATTTTTGTTTGTTCTTACTGTTTCACGTCTTGCTTTTTAGAATATTTTGTCATACAAATTGTCGAAAGTGCATTTGTAAACAGGTGCCCCAGTCTATTTTATGACTGCATTGTATTTCTCTGTACAGTTTTCAACAATTATTTTAACAACACTGCAGCATTAGGCTATTTCTAGTCTTTATACTATTATAAATAATAGTGAGTGATTTTGAATGTAGGCCATTTTCTTCTTTTTTAAAATTTAGGTTAGCAGACACAGTGGCTTCTTCATGCATATGTGTCATTATACCTTATTCTAATTTGTTCCTCTCCTTCATGGTCCTCCTGCCCCCATTGGGATAGGTGGCCTGCCTTTCTCCAATCAGTCCTGTTTTCTGCTCTCTTGTTATGCGTATTCCTTTATTCTATTTCCCACCTCAGTTAAGATCTTACCCTCCCCTCGTGATCCTCCTTCCAGTTTTGTGACTCAAAAAAGCACACGTATAAAATAACACACACACACACACACACACACACACACACACACGCAAATTTTATAGCTAGTTTTATGTATAATAGAAAATGTGGTGCTTGCCTTTCACTCAACACAATGGATTTCTAATTCCGTATGTTTTCTGCAAATGTCAATGTTTCAGTTTTCTGTGGCTGCATAAAATTCTGTGTCTATACTCACCATGTGATATTTATTATTCATTCTTTGTTTTTTTTTACTCAATTACCCTTATTTATTTTTGTAATCTAAACTGGTTCTCTGTTTTTGTAAACAGTCCAGCTATAAACATGTATGTACCCTATTTGTACACACCTCTGTGGTGTGCTGACCTACAGTTGTTCAAGTACGTCCACAAGTGGTATCGGACCCTATGGTAAACCTATTTTCAACTTTTTGGAGATCACATACTAACTTCCATAGTGGATGCACAAGTTTACACTACTGTCAGCAATGAATGAGGTCACTCTTTCCCCTCCTCCTTACCAGAATTTGCTGTCATTTGTTTCCCTGATGATGGTCCTGATGACTCTTGAGTGCAGTGAGACAGAAACTCAAAGTAGTTAACTTGCATTCCTCTGATGGCAAAGAATGTTGAAGACTCTTTAAAATTATTTGTTGGTCATTTGTGTTTTTTCCTTTGGAAAACTGTTAACTTCACGAACCCATTTAATGATTGGATGTTTAGTTTTTAGCTTTAATTTTCACAGTTATTTCTATGCCCTGGATGCCTTGTGTGGAGTGTAGTGGGTGAACTGTATTGATATTTTAGGGGTTGTCTTCACTCTGGTATTGTTTCCTTGGTTGGAGAGTATATTAAACAGCATTTTCTATATGAACATAAGTGGGTCACACCAGGTCCACTGTGTGTATGTTATAGCTATTAGCTTATTATTTTTATGGGACTCCCTGACCATGAGAACAAGTGGGCCTCTGACTAGTTTGCCTGCACTTGGGACTCTTTCCCTTTTGTTGGGTTGCAGTATTCAACTTTGATATAATAGTTTTTGCTTCATCTTATTATATTTTAGTTTGTCATGTTTGGTTGTTATCACTTAGAAACCTGGTTTTTTCTTATGAGAGGCACAAAGGGAGTGGATCTGAAGATAAAGGGAGGTGGGGAGGAGCTGAAGGAGTAAGAGGGAGTGGAAACTATAATCAGGGTATATCGTATATCATATGAGAAAAGAATCTATTTTCAAATAAAAAAACAGGAAAATATTTTTATATTATAATATGAAAAAACAATATATTCTGATCATGATTTCCTTTGTTTCATCCCCTTCCTTCTCACAGTTCAACTCCATTCCCTCCTCCTTTATAAAACAAACAGGCAACTCACATGGACCAGAGTAAAACAAAATAAAACAGAGCGCACAGAAAAATAAAAACAAAGAATAAGAACAAGAAAAACATGCACACAGATACACATACATACAATAAAAACACAAAATCAGAAACCATAAGCAAAGGACAAGTAAAAACAAAAAAGTCTCCCAAAACGTCATTGAGTTTGTTTTGTGTTGGTATCTACAGCTGGACATAGGACCTGCCTCTAACTATGATTTGCAGTGAAAAAACTTTGCAAGCAGTTTACACGAGGGGAGGGCGTCTAGGTTAGGTGTGGGAGCTCCAGTCTGCTTCCTCTCTCAGCACTGGGACGCATCTGGCTTGAACCTGTACAGGCCTTGTGCCTGAGCCACAGTCTCTGTGAGTCCACTCATATGTCAAGCCTGTTGTGTCTGGAGGAAACTGTTTCTTTGGTGTCTTCCATCCCTACTGCCTCCAGTTCCTTCTTATAGATACTGTTATGCTCTGCGGTGTTCCCACATAACCTCCTATGCCTGAGGACTTGGTCCCTAGAGGTGGGGCCTGGTGGAAGAAGTGAGTCATTGCAGGATCGACATACTAGTTTTCTCCTACTTCCAGCATGAGCTCTCTGTTTCTTGGTTGCACAAAAGCAGCAGACTGTCACACGCTTCCGCCATCAAAGGACAGACTGCATCCCCTAGAATGATGAATATAATCTTCCAAGATTATATGTTAAGATGTTAAACTCTTCCCTCCCTTGTACTTTGACCACAGTTCAGTGGCTCACAGTAGAGTTACAGTTCTATATGGGTATTTGAAATACTTCCATACTATTTTTAAGCATGGACACACTAATCTATATTCTCGCCCACAACTCACAAAAGCATCTCTTCCTTGTCCATAATACCTATCTTATGTCTTTGTGATAACAGTCATTCTAACAGGTGTGATCTCACAGCCCATTATGATTTTAATCTGTGAATTCTCTAGTGATTAAAGGTTTTGAGGACTTTCATGTACATGAGGGTATTTTTATCCGGGGGAAAAACATTTAATCAATGGCTCTGAGAAGTCTGGAATGCACATTTAGAAGAAGAAATAATAAAATATATTAAAAAACACTTTTTAATTTTCTGATTTCAGTTTTCCTTGTGACCCACCATAGTAACATAGTTGCAACTCACTCAGTGACTATTAAAGGGTGGTTTTTGCCCACCCTAACTCCCATGCTGGAGCTACAAATCTTGGTGCCTCAGAGTGACTGAGTTTGGAGATAGAGTTTTTAGAAAGGTAAATTGAGGTGTGGGTGGGTCATATTGACTAAGGAGTGGTCCTACTAAGAAGAGATTAGGACAGACATGCAGACATAAAGGCAGAAACACACACACACACACACACACACACACACACACATACACACACACACACACTATCTCAGAGGGAGAAGACAACATCAATTCCTGCAGAGGGTGCAGGAGAAAACCTAAGCTGCAGCTGATGGACAATGAAAATATGAAACTGCAGGTCCGATAGCTCAGCCTGTGGCAGTTAGTCCCAATAGCCTGAGTCACACAGTGGGTTAAGCAGTCAGCATATGAAGGAGAGAATCCTGGAGAGGGCCCTGCTTCCAGAGTCCCCTGACTAGTCCAGCCTTGGTCCTGAAACAAGGGGACTGTACCCACCAGGTTTCCTGCACTGTGGGACTGAGTTCTCCAGGGCTTCTGGCTCAGGAGAGCACGGGGGGGGGGAGGGGGCACTTAATGCATTGGAAGAATTGCACATGAGGTGGCCATGTGTGCCTGTTGGGTGGTGCACCCTGCAGTTGATGCCCTGCCTTTGTCTGGTTTCCTTAGATTTCTCCAACATAACAAAGGCGAACTACATTGTGAGAGGCTTTCAGAAAAAGCTTCACACATGTGTAGTGATAAAGGCAGGGCATGCAGGGCATGCAGGGCATGCATGGCGTGTAGTCCACTAAACGGAAGGGTAGATATTAACTTAAGTCAATCAGGGATCTGAAAAATCAATCCAGAGAACAAACAACACTCGTCGTCAGGTAAGGCACCATGTAGCCTGACTAAAAAAGAACTACTGGAGCAAAGGAGATGAAAACGAACATGACTTGTGGAAAATGTCGAAGCCAAGCCATTGCTACAGCTCATGGTATCCACGTGGACCCCTCCCCCCCACTTTAATGAGACCTCTCCACAGACCTGTGTTGACACAAGGTTCCTCATACTGTGTGTTCCGACTAAGTCAGGTGGGGAAATCATATTGAAATGGTCTCAGAATTATGAAAGGATGCTCAGAAAAACGATACCCGCTATGATAGGAAATGGGTTTTGAAATTGAGAGCGCCAGGGGAATGTGCATAATTCAGTCAGAGGATAAGGCTGAAAAAGCCCCTGCAAAGTTGATTTACTCACTGTTCAGTGCCAGGTCCAAATGTAACTGCAGTGGAGAAATTAGCATTTGATTATTGCATAGCAGTTTTTGAAAACCTGAGCCTTGGCCAATTTGTTTTCCTAAATCTATGTAACATTAGCTAACGTGGCAGAGGCTGTAATATTTTTCAGGCTGTGACTCATGCCAAAATCCTTTAGCTAAAGAATAAAAACTGCATTTATATAGATGCTTGTGCTCTCTACCTTTAAGACACCAGATATTTCACTGAGGTGTTTTTGTTTGTAATGTAAATCATGGTTTGATACAAATTTTGTGTAGAAAGTCCCTGTGGTCTGGACGCATTTGTGGGTGGACTGCAGAGAGCAGCAATACTGTCATCATGGGCTGCCTATAAGTGCCTGGCCTCTCTCACAGGTGCCCAGGACGGAAGGCTTAAGCCATTATGGAAGGACTCAACTTAAGCTTGGCCACGGTCCACCTTCTGGTGCTCCTTGTATCCTCTGTCATCTCAGATGTGTCCCCCAGACACAGGTCAGGAGTCCACTGAAGCTAATAGGAGGAAATAGTGGTGGGTAGGAGGCTAAGTGAGGAGATAAGTTAGGGACAGCTCAGAGTGGTCCCCAGAGAAGAACTGGAGCAATTCCCACATCCCACAGGGGAGCCCTGAGGACCCAGGAGTAAGGAATGAGGAAGCTGGCTTGCCACAGGCAAGGGGGGCCTGAGAAAGAAACACAAACACCTCACACTGCTCCCTTGGAAGACACTACAGCAGTCTGGCCAAGAGGTGGAGAGAAACTGTGGACCCCTACAAGAAAAGGGGAACCTGACCCCATTTCTTCTTTCTTCTCCCCCTTTTTTGTTCTCCATCAGTTAAGTTTCCATTTTCCTGAAAAGGAGGCCGTTTCTCATCATCTGCAGTGTGCTTATTTCCTGCATTATACCACAGAGAAAGGGGAGTCTTGGGGGCCCCAACTATAACCCAAGCCAAGCCACGCTGGCTCCATGCCCATACACCAAACCCAGAGATTCCGGTGGCTAAGCGTAGAGCTAAGGGATCCTGCTGAAGTTTTGTACTCATGGACAGAAGCAGAGACCCAGTTCCAAATCAGAAGGGACACACATATCTTAGGACCAATAGAAGGGAGAGCAAGTCATCAGGCAGGATACTTGAACCCTAGTAAAAACCCTAGAATCACAGTCTCCCCCACTCTGGGAGACTCAGCCTGTGAATGAGACTTGCCAGGAAATTTCCCTCTGCTTTTTCCTGAACTGGTCTTATCACTGGTTTCTTTGACACAAGAGCAAAAGATCCCACCTGCTAACCATGTCAGCAAGGCTGAGAAGCACCCCAGAGTTGGATGCACAGAGTCCTTAAATGTCTTAATGTTGCAGGCCCTGCACCAAAGTATCTTTTACTCCATTCACCATCTTAGGCAGCTCTGGGGGTCAGCAGGCAATGACTTCTACTGTTAGACTCTGGGACCTTCAGAGTCTCTTTCCTCTTCCTCCTCGATGCCGTATTCAGGTGCTAGAGTCTCACACCTGATGATTTCCTTTCCTGCCTACACATATATGTATATTTGGAAAAAAATAAAAACAAACAAGCAAACAAAATCCTTCAATGACTGTTAACGGTTGTTTTGCCCCCTCTGCCAGCTCCCATGTAGGAGCAACAAAGCTCAGGGTCCCTGTTTAAAGATAGAGTCCTTACAGAGGAAAGTTGGCTGTCTGGGTGGGCTGTATTTAATAGGGCTGTCCTAAAAGAAGAAAGAAGGGAACTCACACAGGGCAGCATGTGTGACCACACTTCCAGCGCTGAGCAGGGCTGGAGTCATGCACACCTGTCCTTGATGCACTCAGAACAAAGCCTCCAGGGGTTTTGAGGATTTCATACCCTGGAAGCGTCTGCAGACTCAGGACTAAGGGAGAGAGGTTAGACCTGCAAGAGGAAAGCAGGCTTTCTTCCTCATCCTAAGGAGGAGGAGGGATACACGGGTGCAGGCCCAGAGCATTCCTGACTGGTGGAATTCTGCAGCCTCTCAGAGAAGGCCGTGTGTCACCTATGGTCCTTTGGCATGCAGTCAGACATATTACAGCTTATCCAGAGAGCTGGGTCTCGACTCTGCTCAACGTTCCGAGGACAGGACGTGGCTGTGAGCTTCCTTTTCATCCACATTGTTGATTTTCTTCTCCCCAGCCCTTTTTAAAATTTTTCATTACGTGTGCATATGTGTGGGCCTGTGAGCACCTATGCATCGCATGTAGACAAGAGCCCATGAAGGCTAGAAGAGGGTGTGGGCTCCCCTGGGACTGGAGTTACAGGCAGGTGTGAGCCGTCTCCAGGTGCTGAGAAACAAGCCTGGACCCTCTGCAAGAGCAGCAAGTGCTCTTAAGTCCTGAGATGTCTGTTTCTGGACCCATATATTGCTGCTTTTCTCATCCATTTCTTCTTAAGATCTTGAATCAACGTGCTAGTTTATAGTGTCTTTCCGGTCAAGAAAGATTTCTGAAATCTTCATTTGGTATTTTACTTCTTCCGGTGACTTTGAGCTTAGTCGTTCTATACCAACTGAGCAAGATGTCGCTGGTATCATGTGCATCCCGGCAACATCAGCGTTCTTGGGCCTCCTGGCAGCAAAGGCCAGGGAGCTCCAGATGTTGATCCATTTGCTGGTACAGGGATAACCCGCTAAAGAGCTATTTTAAGTTAGTGAGAGTCATTCCTGACCACCAATGCAGCTTCTCAGCAATCCTTATACACATTCCAGACTGAGCTAGCTTCCTGCTACTTGTAGCTTTTGGCTTGTCAGTATCTCTGGCTCTTTTACTCTCCAGTGCTGCCTTCCTGGGACCCTCCTTATTTGGAGGCCAACACAGGACAAACTTCTGCTCTCTGACCTATGGCCTATGGATGTTCTCTGTTCTTAGACCCTCAGACTAGCTCAATTTGTAATAACACATTCTCCCTCAAGTTGGCCCCAGCTGCTGCCTTGGCATAGCTTCTGTATAAATTACCATGGCCTTTTTTCTACCCGCAGAATTTTACTATTACAAGACATTCTGCCAAGAAGATGAAAGTCGAATTTGGCTTTATTGTTAATTTCCAGAACCTAAATAAATAAATAAATAAAATTTAAAAAAGCAGTGTGCATGGCATCAGAGCAGTCAGCTTTCAATACAGTGCTTCAAATTCCTCACCAAAGCTTCCTGTCACAGTCACCTCAGAACCTGGGACCATCATAACTATTGATCACAATCTTAGTCCTGCCACGGAAGGCCTTTCTGAAACCAGCGCTCTCAAGTGACAACCCAAATTTTTCTTCTTCTAGATGGCATGGAGACTGTCATGGTTGTACATTTACTAATTATGACAGTCAAATCTTTACTTATCTATTAGTAAAAAAGAGAGAGAGAGAGACCACTTTGGCAGAAAGGAAAAGGATTCTCCCACCCCTCCCCACTTTTATATGAGTACTATACAGTACGGACTAGCCCGAAACTCATGATCCTCTTGCCTCTGTCTCTGGAGGACTTGAAATACAAGCGTGAAACACTGCCACACTTGGTTTGTTTTTCCCATTTTTGGTAGTTTTTTTTTTTTTTTAAGTTTTGAATTCAGTATTTTATATAGTTACATTTAAAATCCTGAGTGTCACAGTGATCTTTAAAGTCAGAATTTGGCTATCAAGATGGATAATTATTTTAAAAAGGGAGGAAAGAAGAGAGGGAGGGAGGAGAGAGAGAAGAGAGGCAGAGGGGGAGAGAAGAGAGGGAGAGTGAAAGAAGAAAGGGAGGGAAGCAGGGAGAAGGAGAGAGGGAGAGAGAGAGAACTAGGAAACAAGTGATGTTCTGGCTAGGTGTTCACTGCATTTGTGGATGTCACAATGTGATTACCACTTTATTTTTGTCTCTGAAAGGAAACAATTATCATTGCTTTCAGATATTTTCTGCCTTGAATTTTTTTTCCCCACAAAAAAAAAAAAAGAAAAAAGAAAAAATAGCAAACAAGCAATATGATTTCTGAACTGTGGCAAGGGTAAAAAGCGTGATACTTCCTTTTTATTCCCTCTTTCTTTTGTTTCTTTTGTCTTTCCTTCCTCTCATTCTACCTTCCTTCCTTTCTTCACTCCTTTCTCCTCACCTTTGTTTCTTTCATTATTTCCCTAGTTTTTTCACCTTTCTTTTTGAACAACTTCTTGCAGTAGGAATGGACCAGAACCTTGATGACAATACTAAGATTCACATGAGTTTATTTTTCTGGAAGTCACATTGAATGTTAGAAAACAATAAAAAGAAAAGCATAAATTAACTTTAAAATGACGTTGTATTAAACCCAATGCACATGAATACTTTTATTTCAACCTGTGCTACTAGTCAAAACTTAGTGCTCTCAGCTACTGCTGGGACAAAGAAAGATCTCTGGGGAGGAGGCTGAGGGGAGGCTGGGTGAGTGGGGAGGCTAGAGGAGGAGCAGAACCTCTGGGCTAGAGGCCTGGTGCACAGCTGGGGAGGAGCAATCCCTTACAACATGCCACACTTACCATAGTTCATACATGATTAATAGAATTGTGATAATATACATAAAGCACTTTGCATATTTTCAGTATCTATAATGTATGATAAATGTTAACATGCCTACAGGTATTTCCTTCCTGGACAAAATCTTCCTCGAATAGTAAGTCCCTGCTAATGGGACTGAGCTAGTGGCCACTGTTTGTCCACAGGACAGTAAGCTGTGGACGGGGACAACAGGCTAGGGAATGTCTGTTTTCTGGTCTCAGTTCTTTCATGTCATTGGTCCTCGAAAGTATTATTAGTGGAGTATCCTTCATGTGTCAAATACGCATGTGTCACATACATATTAGAATATCGAATTCACAACTCCAACATTTTCATGTAAAACTGAATACGGCAGCCTGTCAAGAAAGAAAAATGATTATGTAATATATGACAATATATGCTGGAGGGTAAAATTCCACCAAAGGCACAAATATTCCTGAAGAGAGTGTGTGTGTGTGGGGGGGAGGCTCCTTCCTGCTTACAGTCAGAATATTCACAGCTACTGAAGAGCAGAGAGAAGTGCACTTTATAGCACAGAATATTTCAGAGCCAGTAAATGTCAGTGGGAAGTACACTTTAATCGGTTAAGGGCCAAACCAAAACTCTCTCTCTCTCTCTCTCTCTCTCTCTCTCTCTCACACACACACACACACACATACACACACACACACACTATCCAATGACAGAAAACAAAATCAAAAGTAAATTCTTTACATTTTTATGAATTTTTTTACAATTCATATTTTAAACTTTCAGTCCCAATAACAGAGTCAGTTATGAGGAAAGTGCCATCATTGTAGGGAGGGGTGGTGTTGAAAGGTTTGCAAACGTTCATTACAAGTACAATATTTTTTATTTAATAATTTTTATACAATATAATTTAGACATATTTTACCCCTTTTCATCTCCTCCTAGATCCTCCCTACCTCCTACCCATCCAAGTCCACGTTCTTTCTTGTTCAAAAACAAAAAAAACAAAATCTCAACAAAACACAAACATCAAACAAATAAAAACGTAAGACAAAAAAATGCCAAAGCAAAATAGAATGAAGGCACGAGTGCATTTTGTGTTGCCAGCTGCTCCAGGGCTGCCCTGCACCGCGTCCCCCCAGGAGAAAACTGAGTTTTCGTTTCTCCCCAGATATGAGTTGCAAAGAGTTTCCTGACTAGCGATGGGACTTGTGTCTACTTTCCCCTCCCTATGCTGGGCTTTTGTGTGGTTTGAACCTGTACAGGTCTTGTGCGTGCCATCACAGTATCTGTGAGTTCACATGTACATCAGTCTTGTTGAAGACAGCATGTTTTTTTTTAAGGATACACTTCTATAAGAAAAATGTTCAGAAGAGTGTGCTCTGGACCCGACAGAAAAGCTTCCTCCAAAAACTTCCTCAAAAGTGTTGAGTAAACGATCATCTCTTACTCCATGAACCAAGCCAGGTTAGGAAACTGGACATCCAGAGAGGGGTGAGCTGGTGGCAGGAATGATGTCCAACAGGACAGTGACTCATATTCAGTTCTGAGATGAGCTAAATCCTGACCCTATAACGTATTTGTGGGGCATCAGCAGGCTCTTTATTTTTCTCAATTCCAGTTTCTAAGAACATAGTGATAATTCCACTTATAAAGTGGCTTTAGAGCCCAATACAGTGAGCTCAGGAGCACACAGTAATATTGGTTGGTAGGTGTGATGGTCCATTTTGATTGTCCACTCAGTTGGGCTAATAAACGTATAGATTAGTGTGCCTATAAGGGCATTTCTGTAGACAGGAAGATCATGAGGTCTCTGCCCTAACAGATGGATTGTTACTATGATGTCATTACTAAAAAGTGGAAAAAGGTAGGATGCAGGGCCTAGTTGGAAGAAATGTCATTGTGGTGTGTTAGCATAGAGGCAGCTCCATTAGTCTGCCTCAAGGTTGCCTAGCAACCTCTGAAGTCATCACTTGCTGCCAGAGCCACCAGGGGCCCAGGATAAAAGACCCTCCGGGGTCGTCTTTCGTCTTTTCTTCTCTCTTACTTCCCCTTTACTCTCCTCTTATTTCTCTCTTATTCTCTCTGTCTCTCTCTCTCTGCCCTCATGTCTCACTCAGGTCCTAACTCCCATCCCCTCCCCTAAAATAAATCTCCTTATACCATACATGTTGTGAGAAGGCATATCTTTATATACTGTAAGAGGGTGTTTCCCCGTAGCTATAGCTCGTGCTGGTCCCTTCCTGTATTTCCCCATTCTCTCCTTTGTGGCCGTATTGATAAGGCTTTTTTTTTTTCTTTGCCATGGCCTACTCACTATGATGTGCCAACGCCTCTGAAATCAAATATATATCTCCTCACAGAAGTTACCATTGTATTACCGTCACAGTGGTGAAAAAGAAATGACCTAAATGACAGCCTGGGCTCAAGTCAGGCAGAACTCCGACTAAAAAGTAGGGCTGCTATCCAATAAACAGAAACCTAAGCTCAGCATTCCTCAGAAATCTTGTGATCCTGGTTCCCGTTTGTCAGGAAAACTATTATCCCCTGCAATAATCAGTGAGCTCTAGCAAAGGGCACCTAGTTCCTGATGAACTCCTACCAACCTACCAGAGTTCAACCTTCCCATGCTATCTCCAGGCTCTTATGGGCTCCTGTGTGCCAACTCCCAGGCCCTTCTGGCTCATGAATCCCTCTTCCTGTCCCCATGAAACTTGTTTTAAGGCTCTTTCTGCTGCCTGTTGCCAATCCCCATCCCCAAGCCCAAACTCATCCACAGCTACACCCCCCTGCCCCCCACACTTAAAGTCTCCAAATAAACTGAGGCTGAACCTGGTTCGCGCTTCTGCCCAGTCTTATAGTCTTGGGGAGACTAATAACGCATCCGAGAAGCAGTCATCTCATCATTTTCATTGGATATGGTGATATGCCTCCAGAAACTTGAGGCTTTTCTGAGTGTACAAAGCAGCACTGACTGCGAATGACAGTGTGGACAGTTATTAACAAGTTCAATCTGCTTACTGTACGTCACCTGCTGGAGAGCTAAAGGAAACAGAAGGCACTACTTGCAGACCACAATGAAGTGGGTGGAATGTGTGGAAAGACACAGAGAAAACATTAGTGGTGGAATCCTTATGTGCTAAAACAAGTTCTTTTCTAAACCCACCCGTCCCTTTCTTTTCACACAGAACTTTGGATCCAGGAGAAGCATGTCAGTTGCAGTTCTAATGACCTCAGAATTTTTGTATGGAATGGCGAAGGAGAGAAAATGACTACAGAAAAAGTCCTTATTGATTTCACATCCTAGTACACCTGCAGCGAGTACACCGAACACAGTTGCATTGCTTTGGTGCAGGAGATATTTGCGCTGCTAAACAAATTATCTCCAGTGGAAACCCGAATCCATTACCCACCCTCTGCTTGTAAAGCCTTTTCAGGGAAGGTGCTAGGGCTGGAAGAGAAGTGTTTACGAACGTGATGCAGGAAGTTTAATGTTGAACCACACCCTGTCTTGAAATTCAGCCTTTCTTTGCATAGGAAAGGCTGCTTCTGGGAATGAACCACAAAGCCTGGCTTTACATTGTGAATCTTTCCCAGATTTTTTTTTTCCTCCAGTCATCTGGCTTCTTCCTGCACTTTCTTTACTGCTTAGTGTAAGATTTTCATCCAAGGTCTGTATTTGTGGTTCCTTTGCCTGCCATGACTTTTACCAAACTGGCTCAACAAATCTGGAACTCACACTTTTCCTGGAAATCGAAGTTGACTAACAAACCCCCCTATTGTTTCCACGGGAGCTTGTGTACTGACATTTCATAATGTGTATCATTTTTCTCACTGTCCCCAACAGGGATTTAAGACTTCAAGGAAGTGGGCTGCCCCCAGTGCGTTCTGATCAGAAAAGAAATCTGTGACTTGAAAGAATGGATTTTGCTCCTCATTCCTTCCTAAGTTCCAGCAGAATTGGTACAATTCTATGTCAAACTGATGTCATGAATTGCAGGCACTACTTTTTGACGGACAGCAACAAAAAAAGGTACAAGGTAAAGCATTCTCAGTAAAGGGGAAACTAAAATTCAGGCTGAGTAACTCTGCATCACTTTTCCAGAACACATCATACGAGCATCTCATGCAAGTTTAGTGCCTGAAAGTATAGGGTGCTCTATGAAAGCCAACCCAATTAAGCTCAGCTCCCTCTGGGATCCTGTCTTCCCATCAGTTAATTTGATTTCATTGTGTAAATTTTAATTACCTATGAGGGACAACCAGTTCTAAGAGATGTGTAAGTCTGGCCATCAAAAACAGAGACTACTGAGGACTTAGATAATAAAAAAGGGTAATAGGTAGCCTAGAATTATCTACATTTTCCTTGACTACCTTGCATAAATACAAGCTATATTTAGGACCTCCAGAAGTTTGGTATTAGGAAAAGATGCCTAATATGTCTCATGCTGTTCATAAGACCTGGGTAAATTTCCTTCTAGCTCTAGTAAAGGCAAAGGCACATCCCATTTTGGAGGTATGAGCTACACCAAGGTACTGACAAATCATCAAGTGACCAAATCTGCTCATCTTGTGGGCAAAAATGTTAAGCCAGAACTGCTCTGTGTTGGAGGCTTTCTATAGTACCAGGAGCTGTGGGCTGTAGAAACAGTGACATCTGTCCTCGTAACGCAGCCTAATAAATATCACAGCAAAATTCATTATCAATTTTTATTTCCTACCATACACCAAATGTACAGCACTGAACACAATTTTGTTGCATTGATGTAAGAAATATTAATTGTTTGGAGAATCAGTATACAAACAAACTACTTCAAATAAAAATGTATATATCATTGCCTTTTTTGTTTACAAAAGACCCAATTTACAGCATCAATCATTAACACAGTTGAAAAGAAAACAATTCAGTGCATGTCACAAAACACAAGTACCGAGGAGGCAAATAAATACCAACACACTTCATAAACTATGTGAGCACAAATAAATTAACTGAAGCCATGGAAATTATAGTAATAAATACATTGGATTGTAAGAGATCTCTTTAAATAAAATATATAACAAACTTGTTAAAATATTTAGCAAAGTAAACTTCTGTCTTTGTAATAAGTGAGCCCATTTGTGTGCTTCTTTGAAGTACCGTGTAGCAAAATGTTCAAAGACATACTTTAATAGGAAACTTTGTGTCCCACTTATAGTAGACACCACTTGCAGTACCTGCTTTGTTTTGTAAATTGAGCGTTAAATAAACACCTTTCCTACCTAAGAACAGACATGTCATTTTCACTAAACTAAGATTCGAGAGTTCAAATGAACCCCAAGCCAAAGGTAAGTGCCACTGGATGCAGAACAATAACCACGGTTCCATGAGAGTGGGGCGACTGGACCACTTTTCGTGTGTCTGAGCAGGTGACAGTATTAACAGTGAAGTCAAGCCCGGGAATGCCATCACACTACATCTAAATATCCATGAGGCTACTCAAAAAATAAGCACTTTCGTTATAGCACAGAAAATTAAGCCCACACTAAAGTTCATGTGTACTTTTACACAGAGGCACATCTGCACATGAAATGTGTGTGCACACCAAAAAGGCAGTTTAGCTGGTTGTCTATACCTTTTCCTTAAACAAAACTAAATATAAAAAAAAAACAAAAATAAAAAAACTTTTGAAACAATGCTTAACTACTTTACAGTCCCTGAAACAGACATAGCCTTTACTGCAGCAACTACTGAACTCTGATACAGTTGAGATTGTAGGCTCAATTTCATGTGTGGGTGAGTGCCTGTTAGTGCACATATGTGTGGACTGTGCTGGTGTGTGTGTGTGTGGGGGGGGGCGTACTTTGTGTCACTTGTAGTTCAAGAGTTTTAACAAATTGAGAGTTGTCTTATTTCTTAGGGAAGCACAGACCAGTGTTACCAACATTTAAGGTAACCACTCAGATTGGAATAACATTTTTTTTTTCATGCCTTCTGTTTTCCACTCAACCCAGTAAGATAAATGCTATTTCAGGGGATATGGTATCTACAAAATTTCCACCTGGATGTGTCTGTATCTGTTAAGTACAAATCTACATCAATATTGTCACTTGGATATTGTACTAATATGCAGCAGGAAGAGCCTGGCGGTCACATCAAAGCTTATTTCTCATTTTGGGAAAGGGTTGCCAGCTAGCCAGTGTGACTTGATAAACAAAAAGACAAATCAGATTCACTTAAAAGCTATGCTTTAAACAGTTCAAAGAAATAATTCATATTAATTAAAATCGTGCAGCCACGTGGAACACTGTGCTGACTATTTTATTTAATTATTGCTCTCAGGTTCTTCGTGCACGGTTTGCTAGCATCCTGTGCTTTTGTGAGTGCACATCTCCCACTAGTGGGCGACATTTATCTGCATATACCTCTGCAGCTCACGTTACCAGAAACCGTTTACAGATACAAAACCAGCACACGGGAAAAAGAAGTGCACAGTAGAAACCAAACTTGACCACAGTGCCGTCTTGGCACAGGGATTTCCTTCATACTTTTTTTTTTCCATTTAAACCCAGAAAGATATGTGATTTGAGAAAAGCATTTCTATTTAAACCCTATTAGAAGATAAATTAATAAACACACCTGTAAAAATATGGTAGACTTCAAAATGCAGTTAAAAGATAAAAAACTCTTTGATTAGTAATAAATAAAATATAAAATGTCACATTTATTTTACATATACTTTACAAAATAAAGAGTGCAATGAAGAAATAAAAGAAAAAGATATGAAAATAAATGAGATCTAATAACTGACTGCATTGCTTTTAATTCAAAGAGTTTATCATAGTTTTTCGTTCTTTTTTATGTCAGCTGGGGAAAAATTAGTGCAATATTGCAATTATAAACGCAGGGGACAGCCTCCAGGCTCCAGGGAAATCAGGCCCCTGCAGATCTATGGGAGTTCACCGCTGTAGTGACCTCTGTGACCTCTGCTTCCTGCACACAGCCGTCCTACACATGGATGCCCTTCACCGCCTGTTTGATGCTTTCCAGTAGAGCTTTGCATTCTGGGGAATAGTCTCGTTCCAGATTGCTGTACATGTCTGTGAGAGTATTTACATATGCTTCAAAATTCTGCTCATTGATTGGTCCCTGATGGAGACAAAGCACATGGAAACCAATTACAAAGGTTCAGTTGCCCCAACAAAGATCCAGAGACAGTGAAGAATGTTGCCAAGGAAGACAAGCGTTTATATGACTGTCACAGTTCAGAACAGGACGTACACATGTGAGTGTATACAGGGTTTATCTGTTCACCTTATTTCATAGCATTAAAGAAATCTGATGAAACAGTACTGGGGGCAACCTGGAGCCATATAACAAATGCATTGAGCTGCGAGCGAGAGGTCTCCAAGCATTCTTGTCTTGGAAAGAGTCTGGGCCTATTTTTTTGCACTTGCTCAGTACAAAGACAGCTGTCTGTGCAAGGCATGCACAGAGGATGAAGATTTGCTTGTGCCAAGAAGTTCTTTAACAGTCCTAGGTTCCTAGGTTGGAATGGTAGGAGTTTTAGAGTTAAGCCAGTTTCTCACTAATAATTGTGATCGAGATTTTTTTTTTTTTTTTTTTTTTACTACCACAACTCTGTTCATTTCATCCTCTCTGTTTCTTTAAGGAGAATATCAGTATCACAAGGGCCAGACTTATTTACCTTTACCCTTGGGGGTATTTTGGCATCTTCTTTGCCCAATATACTATTTTAATTTTTGAAATTTATTTGTTTTGTTTTTTGAGACAGGGTCTTACTTTGTAATCTTGGCTGGCCTGGAACTCTCTATGTAGACCAGTGTGGCCTTGAACCTCCAGAGGTCTACATGCCTCTGCCTACCAAATGCTGGGATTAAAGGGGAATGCCATGATGGTGGGTGATGTACACACACACACACACACACACACACACACACACACACACGGTATGTGGATGCTTTGCATGCATGTCTGTACACTGCATGTGTACCCTGTGCCTGTGGATGCCAGAAGAGGGTGTCTGATTCCCTGGAAATGGTGTAATATCCCTAAGCCTCTATGTGGGTGTTGGGAGTTGAACCTGGGTCCTCCGGAAGAGCAACCAGTGCTCTTAACTGCTGAGCCGTCTCTCCAGCCCTGTAAGATGTTTTAAAATGGGTACATGCTAGCTGTGTATAAACTACATGCCCAAGAGGCAGGAAATGCATGCCATGGATGGGGCCTCCCTGTTCCCACCTTTGTGAAAACCCACGGTAAACGCCGTATTTACTTCACAAGGTGCTTGGAAGGAAGGGCTTAAAAATGAGTAAATAGCTTAGGTGCACAGAAGAGGACTATCATCGCTACTGTTTACAAGGTAAGCTTTCGAGAGCTGCAGACGATTTGGTGTGGCCAGCAGAATTCGGATCGGGAATGCGTGCAGCATCTACTGTGACTGCTCCCTTTTGATTTGTACCTCTGCTGTGGGTGTGCTTCCTACAGGCTCATGCAGCAGGACAAAGACTCTGGCTGCCCAGCGGATAAAGCCAGGCCTTTCTCTGCTCCAGCTGGAGACTCTTTAAGTGTTCAGTGCACTGGGGAGCTTCGTGTGATCAGGTCTATAATCATTGCGACAGCACCTCGGATGGTCCCTGGATGGTAGCTACATACAAATTATCTTGTAGTTAGTCTTTTATGTGACACTGACAAAGAGGAAAATACAAGAAATGTACATTTCCAGGAGGAGCTAGAAAAACAGCAAAATGGAAGACAATAACACCAAATAGTCTCCTTGACAGTAGCCAAAGTTAAACTTTTTATTCTTTCTTTCCTTCTTTCTTGGTCAAGAAACTTTTAGGATTGGGTGAGATAAAGACTTCGTGTTAGAAAATTGGATAAACTGAGAAATTTAGTATTTTGAGCAAAACTCAACTAAATGTTATGATTTTTATTACATTGCTGTTGCTTCAAGCCTTCTTACATGTTAACTAGCAGGTCTGGTCTAAGAATATAGGCTGTGAGGAAGTTAATCAACAACACAGCCATCAACAACCCATCTCCATCTCCAAAAATTGATTTATACTTGTGAAAATGTAACGTTTTGTGAATTCTAAATAGTTGCATGCGAAAGTTTTGAAAATAGGGATGCCTCAGCCACATCCATGTTCCATGAAAGAAGTTGGATATTACAAGGAGTTTATTGGGAATGGAACTGTTTATCTTACAGTTCACGAGTTGGGTGGATGATGATGAGGGCTGCATAGCATTTTCTGTCTCAAAGCATATTTTCAGTGAGTGGGCTCTTGCCTCCAGCTTTTATATTACTATAAAACAGCATCAAGCAAAGCTTCATCTTTAGAAATGCTGGCTTTTGGGAATGTCACTGGCTTTCAATTATCTGAATATGTGTGTTTATCATGTTCTTGGATAGGGAGATCACTGAGCATGAGAATACATCGAGGGTAGGTGACTGTTGACAGTTCAGCCATGGGACAATGAAACAAAGATACTGAGGTGGATGACGGGACAGCAGAGCCTTGCTCTTGGTCTTACCATCTGTGGAAGCTGGATGTCAGCAAGGCTGGAGATGAGAGCCTGGCTAAGCCCTGCCAGCTCCTTCAGTAGACTCTCATTGCTCTGTTCTATGAGCTTGTTCTCTTCCTCTATGGTCTTTAAGTTGCTCTCCATAGACGTTATCTAGAACGGAGGTATGACATGAGAAGCACAGTTGAGGCCTTTGCAAGCTCTCTGGGGGAAACCTGTGACTAGAGATAAGTGCAAGGGCTGTCTCCATCCCACATTGCAGCCCTGCCCTTCTACTCTACACATTGGATTCACACCTTCAGACCTGTACTTTCAATACAGACTTTTCCATGAACTGCAGGGCTAGCTTCTCTCCATGACTGGACGGTGGATAGCTTTAAGTCACTATGCCCCAGAATAAACCTGCTGTTTTCCCTAACCTTGCTCCAGTTGCAGGCTTCTTTGCAGTTAATGACAACTTAAATGTTGCCCATACTCAGGGTTCTTTCTCTCAGACTTCAAGCTCACTGAGAATTTCTTTTGAAATATGTAGGATGAGGCCACTATCCACCTGTGATGTGGCCAGCCATTGGTGTAATGGTATCATTTCTCATAGGTGTCAGCTTTGCTCTACACAGTCCCTTTTTGGTCCTCCTCAATACTTTACCAAATTTTGTCTCTTCAAGGTCAAGATAGAATGTACATCAAACACGACTAAGTTACTTTTAAATCCCAAACCCTTCAGGGGCTCCTCATTCCATCAAAGTAAACACCAAGGTCACCAACATCAACTAAGTTGTCCTATGTGGACAGCCCAGTGTCATCTCTAGTGCCCTTTTGTAACTTGCCCCACTCAGCTATTTTACGTCCAGCCATGTCCCTCCATGGTTGCAAGCTCCAGCGTTCTCACGATTAGGGGCCTTTGCTCTGGTCTGTCTGAAACAGTCTTCCCCCATCACAGTTGGTTAACACTTTCATGTCTCAAATCATTGCTGAGACATTTCCTTCTTCTTGGGACTTGACCATCCTTAATATTAAATCCCTCCTTCTTATGGCAGATTTTACACACACACACACACACACACACACACACACACACACACACACACACACACAAACACTTGTCTGTCTTCCCCACTGAGATCAAGCTCCATGAAGAAGAGGCTGTGTGTTTTGTGCTCATGGTTTCAAGAGGCGCATCGTGCTTTCCACATGGGAGCATCAAGCTTTTCCTGTGGGCTTCTGTGGTATTCAGAAGATGGGATGAAGAGACTATTTCAGAGGAATGAGAATACTCAGGTGAGGACTGCTGAGAGAGCAGTGGGAAAAAGCTTATACTTTAGGAGGCGGAGAAAAGGAGGAAACAGGCTATTCAGTGTGAAGGATCAATCCTCTACCCTCTCCTTGGTCTTATTTCTCCACTTCTAACTTGTTGTGATGCAGTTATTTTAAGAAGCCAAAGTTCAAACCCAGAGTCTTGTACATGGATGGACAAAAAATCCACTACCAAGCTATATGTTCAATAACGGAATTTGGGTTAGCATCTTAAAAATCCTGGACTGAACTTTTTTTGTTTGTTTGTTTGTTTTCTTTTCTTTTTTGTGTTTTCTTTTGTGTTATTTTTTTACTTACACTTTATTCACTTTGTATCCCCTGTAGCTCCCTTCCTCCTCCCCTCCCAATCTTATCCTCCCTCCCCCTTCTCCACCCAAGTCCCTCCCCAAGTCTGCTGATGGGGAAGGTCCTCCTCCCCTTTCTTCTGATCCTAGTCTATCAGGTCTCATCAGGAGTGGCTGCATTGTCTTCTACTTTGGCCTGGTAAGTCTGCTCCTCCCTCAGAGGGAGGTGATCAAAGAGAGGCCAATCAGTTCATGTCAGAGACAGTCCCTGTTCCCATTACTATGGAACCCACTTGGATACTAAGCTGGCAGGGGCTACACCTGTGCAGGGGTTCTAGGTTATCTCCATGAATGGTCCTTGGTTGGAGTATCAGTCTCAGAAAAGACACCTGTGCCCAGATTTTTTGGTTCTGTTGCTCTCCTTGTGGAGCTTCTGTCTTCTCCAGGTCTTACTATCTCCCCCTTCTCTCATAAGATTCCCTGAACTCCACCCAGAGTTTGGCTATAAGTCTTAGCATCTGTTCTGATACCTGCAGAGTAGAGCCTTTCAGAGGCCTTCTGTGGTAGGCTCCTGTCCTGTTCCCTGTTTTCTCCTCTCAATCCCCATTCAGAAAGGCAAAGAGGATGAACTGAACTTTTAATTCCAGTGGTTTAGATGTAAGATATCCCTTGGAGTGTTTGTATGAAATACACGTACAAGAAGATCTGCTTTTAGCATACACAGAAGTTGTTCTAGAGGAATTACATTTAAAGAGTTTGATGTTGCATTTGCATTTTTAGTACTACCAAGAACTCTTTGCCTTTGTGACTCAGTTCTCTATAAAGTATCACATGCTCTGCTGGAGTCTGTATGGTTGTCAGCTTTATTTGCTCCCGAAGTGGGGCTTCTATGCCGGCTAGGGAGAGGCCAGAGTAACACTGCCCACTGGTGCTGAATGAGTAGCCACAGACACCAAGACACCAGCCACTCATCCATGATTTACAATTAAGTGCTGACACAGAGAAACATTTCTTTAGAGTATCAGGAAAGCAGCAAGATTGAGGAAGCTCAATGTTTTGTTCCCACTAGAGATTATAATTACTTTAGAAATAACTAATTAGTGTTTTTTAACCTGGGTCTGAAGTTTCATCATGTCTGCTTCAATTTTAAGGTTGGATTCATTCAGTTCCTTTATTTCTTCATCCAAATGCCTAATTTCTTCATCACCATCGATACCTGTGAAGAATTAACAGTTAACATTGAAAACAGAAGACAAGGCTAGCAACAGGTTATTTTATGTTTAAAAATGTGAATTTAGGTTAATGTTTTTACCCAAACTACATTAGGATTCCAAATAAAAAAATAAACAAACAAACAAACAGTTTTGCAATTTATTTTGCTCTCTAAGAAAACGGAACAGAAAGGCACTAGCGTCCACATGGCTCCACTGTGCTCCTGGAGTGCCCTCACTTACGGTCCCTACCAGCTCATCCCATCGCACTCTTTTCATATGTGGAACTGCCGTGCCTCTAAAGTTAAAATAACCTGGCCGAAAGGAAATGAGCTAACAGCGTTCAAATCGGTGCACCCTCTTACACAGCTGCTACAAGGATGGTGAGGTCACCAGGGATGCCCAGCAATGTAGTCTGCTTAGCTGAGGTGACCCCTTGGTGACCCTAGAGGCAGAGCTGTGGCGACCGGCAGATGATGCTGAGACTGAGAGCACAGAATTCATTTCTCTGTGTGGACTTGGCAAGGCAGCGTGGGTAGTTAGGAGGAAGAACACTGCTTGACTGTTGTTCTTGCGTTTAGTTACTGACTGATCTTTCGGCTTCGATTTCTGTGAACATGCATAGTATCTGTGTGTGAGAATGAAAGCAATAAGGTGCAGATGGTGGAACAGTGTCCAGTGTGACAGGTGTTACCTTCCATCATTGTTTTGTAGAGTGAGTGTAAATACATTTTACACACTTGAGAGCTTGGGAAAGGTAGTTAAGAACACCACAGTCTAGACGGAAGTTAATCTCAGTAGTCTGGAGAAACGGGTCTATACTAGTGCTGACAGCAGAGAGGAATGTGTGTGGGGGTGAGGGTGTGTGAGGTGTGTGCGCACGTGTGTGCACGCTCATGCATGCACGTGCGCACATGTAAGTGCAGGTGCCTGTGGGGGTGAAAAGAGGGCATTAGATCTCCCCTGGAGCTGGCAGTTGTGAGCTGCCTAATGTGGTACCGGGAACGGAGGTGAGATCCTACGCATGACCAATAAGCATTCTAAACCATGAAGCAATCTGCTCAGCCTTTGGATAATTTGTAATAATAAAATATGAAGCAAAAAACTCCCTATAAGACCTGAAATTTTACATACAATGTTATAAAACAGGTGGCTATATTTTAGGCTGTTTAAAAGAGGGCCATATATGGGCCAAAGTGCATGGGAGAAGCATGCAACAGACCGACTTCACACTGGAATCTGACATTCATTAAAAAAGGGGAAGGCAACCAAGATGTTCCTAGATCAGTGTGAATATGAAGCAACAGTCTGAGACAGCTCCACAGCAGACAGTGGATGGGGCAGAGGCCCAATGTCACATAGCCATGTTGCTTCCATGAGACGAGGTCTGTGAGACCTAGAGAACAATTCTGAATTTCGAAGTATCATAGTCTGCGGGCTGATGTAGGGAAAGCAGTCTTCTCTCAGGCAGGTAATTCGCAGGAGCTAGGGAAGAAGGGGTTCTCAGTGACATGCCTTTGAGTACTGTCAGCCCCAACTGCAAAGGCCCTCTGCTACGTTCTCTGACACAATGTTCTCTCTATCTTCCTATAATCTCACTTCAGGTGTTTTTTCAAATAACTGGTGAGACAGAGAAAAAGTATAGAGAGTTCTGAAGTATTTTGCACCAAGCAGAGTGTTGTAAGCACCTTACTGGAGAATATTCTCAGTGGGACTTCAAAACTAAGAAGGCAGACACTGAGATACGAGCAATTGACATGAGTGAGATGAGTACCCCAGTGAGGGAAACAAAGCAAGTGAACGCAGGGAGGGGAGAAGGAGGTGCTCCCAGCACTAGAAGAAGATGGACTATGGGCATGGGTCATGAAGACCTCATGGGATTTATAGTAGGGTCCTGGGAAGGATTTTAAGGCAAAAAAGTTGCTTGTTCCCCTCCCCACTTTCTATCTTCTCCATCAGTCTTCCAGCGTTCCTTCCTTCTTTTCTTCCTCCCTCCCTCTCTCCTTTCCTTCCTTCCTTTCTTTGTTCTCTTCCTCCCTCCCTCCCTCCCTCCCTCTGTACCTTCCTCATTCTCTCCCTCTTTCTTTCCTTCTTGAGGTGCGAGAAATCAAATGATGAAGGGCCCTGTACATGCAAAGCGAGCGCTACACTGCTGAGCTGCATCTCCAGCAATCTGAGTGAACTTAAAACCACATATGGATTTTTGTGGAGAAATAACAGGTAATGAGACAGGGCAGAATCTAGAAGAGAGCTGAGCAGTTATTCCTGAAGTCCTGGTGTCCTGGTTCTCCTGGTTCTATCTTAGCTCATGACCCATGGCCATGGAAGAAGAAGTAAGGGAAAGAGATGGTCTCAAAATACAGTGTGCAGGCAGAATTTGCTACTTGTCATGGATTACAATAGGGGATGTGAGAAGGAAAGAGCTATGGTGGTATAGCTATAATGGGTGTGTTCATGATGGGAAGGAACAGGGGTCAGTTCAGTAGGATGATTAAATGTTCAGTTTTGGGTATGTTAAAGGATGCTTTTGAGGTGAGGTGGCTTTACTATGCTATAGAGCAGGCAACCAAGTTCATGCCAGTGACAGCCCCTGTTCTCCTTACTAGGGAAACTCACATGGAGACCAAGATTCCCATGGGCTACATATAAGCAGGGGGTCTAGGTCCTCTCTGTGCATGGTCCTTGGTTGATTCTTCAATCTCTGCAGGACCCCCTGAGCCCAGATTTTTTGGGGTCTGTTGCTCTCCTTGTGGAGCTCCCATCTTCTCCAGGTATTTCTGTCTATCCCTTCTCTCGTAAGATTCCCTGCACTCTGCCCAAAGTTTGGCTATGAGTTTGAGAAGTCTCTTTAAGTGAGTGATTGGTATGGGATTCAGTTAAGACTATGTTTCCCTGATATTCAGTGTTAATGAAGATGATTGCTATAGTTTGGATCTTGAATGATGTCCAAAGGCCCATAAGTTAGGGCATAGTCTCTAGGGTAGCACTCTGGGGAGCTTGTGTGGACGTTAAGAGGTTTGGCCCTGCAGAGGGCTCTGGGCATTTGGAGGACATGCCCTTAAAGGGGTTATGAAACACTGGCTTCTTCTTTCCATGCTTCATGGTCATAAGGTGAGTGCTTTTGCTCTGGTACATTTTGTTACCATGATGTATTGCCTTAGCACAAGCCCACAGTGGCCATAGCTAGGACCTCTAAAATTGTGAGCCCACATAATTTTCAGTTCTTTTAACTTCATGATTTCAGACAATTTAAAATTGCATTTGACAGCTGACTCACAAGAACACAGTTACTTAATCAATGGTATGTGATCTGGAAGACTCCAATAATAAATGGTTTCTGGAGCTTATTGAGAAGTATGACCATGGGAACAGAACTTAAAAAAAAGGTTATCAGGGTGAGAAGTACGGTTCAGGAGGTATAAGTGCTTGTTGCACAAGCTGGACAACCTGAGTTTGATTCCTATAATTCACATACAAAATAAGATGCCACAGCACCAAGTAGTTCTTCCTGTGGTGAGTCAAGAGGCTGAGACAACCAGGTTGGAGTATGCAATACAGTAGCATTAGCAAGAAGAAAAGAACTGACTCATAAAATTGCCCATACATTTGGAGGAGAGTAGGGAGGAATAAACGAAGGGTTTCAAGGGAGGAAAGGAAAGGAAGGAATGCTGCAATTACATTATAATCTCAAAAATGTTTGACAGGCATATGTGCATATGCACACACACACACTAAATAAATAAATCAACTCTTGCTACAGGAGCTGCTATGCATCTGGCTCTCTATAATTCTCATCAAATTAAAAAGTGAGGGGTTGATATATTATCAATTCTGAGATCTGGGAGATGTTTTAGTGACAGTATTAAATTCAGTCAGTGTCTTTGTATTTTTTTTTCAATTAGGACATTACTTATCTTCTTCCCCGAGACATTAAACCTCTCCACACACAACAAGAAAAAAACTTCTCTCTCCTTCAGTGGACCTCATCCCCACAGAGTGGAGTTGAGAAGAGGACTCCAATTTTGAATTTTATTTTGAACTACCAAGCAGTAAACAATTCACATGGATCATGAGACAATGACTCACTATAGAAAGACTCATTCTATAGATGGAAAACAGAGGTAGTAAATATCCATACTTAACACCCTGCACAAAACTAAAGTCCAAGTGGATCAAAGACCTCAACATAAAACCAGACACATTAAATCGGTTAGAAGAAAAAGTGGGGAAAACCCTAGAACTCATTGGTACGGGAGACAACTTCCAGAACAGAACACCAACAGCACAGGCTCTAGGAGCAACAATCAATAAATGGGACCTCATGAAACTAAAAAGCTTCTGTAAAGCAAAGGACACTGTCATCAAAACAAAACGACAGCCTACAGATTGGGAAAGAATCTTCACCAACCCTTTATCTGATAGAGGACTCATATCCAGTATATATAAAGAACTAAAGAAGCTGAAAAGCAGCAAACCAAGTAATCCACTTAAAAAATGGGGAACAGAGCTAAACAGAGAATTCTCTGTAGAGGAATACCGAATGGCAGAGAAGCACTTAAAGAAATGCTCAGCCTCATTAGCCATTAGGGAAATGCAAATCAAAACGACCCTGAGATTTCACCTTACACCCATGAGAATGGCCAAGATCAAAAACTCAAGTGACAACACATGCTGGAGAGGTTGTAGAGAAAGGGGAACCCTTCTCCACTGCTGGTGGGAATGTAAACTTGTACAACCACTCTGGAAATCAATCTGTTGCTTTCTCAGACAACTAGGAATAGCACTTCCTCAAGATCCAGCCATACCACTCCTGGGCATATATCCAAAAGAGGCTCAAGTACACAATAAGGACATTTGCTCAACCATGTTTGTAGCAGCTTTATTTGTAATAGCCAGAAGCTGGAAACAGCCCAGCTGCCCCTCAACTGAAGAATGGATGCAGATATTGTGGTACATCTACACAATAGAGTATTACTCTACAATGAAAAATAAGGAAATCATGAAATTTGCAGGTAAATGGTGGGACCTGGAAAGGATCATCCTGAGTGAGCTGTCCCAGAAGCAGAAAGACACACATGGTATATACTCACTCCTATAACATAGGATAAACCTACTATAATCTGTACATCTAAAGAAACTAGTCTAGAGGACCCTGACTAAAATGCTCAATCCCCATCCCGAAAGGCAAAAAAGATGGATATCAGAAGAAGAAGAAAACAGGAAACAATCTAGAAGCCTCCCACAGAGGGCCTCTGAAAGGCTATCAAATCAGATGCTGAGACTTATGGCCAACTGTTGGGCAGAGTGCTTGGAATCTTATGTAAGAAGTGGGAAATAGTAAGATCTGGAGAGGACAGGAACTCCACAAGGAGAGCAACAGAGCCAGAAAATTTGAACACAGGGGTCTTCCCAGAGACTCATACTCCAACCAAGCACCAGGCATGGAGATAACCTAGAACCCCTGCACAGATGTAGCCCATGGCAATTTAGTGTCCAAGTGGGTTCTGTAGTAATGGGAAAAGGAACTGCCTCTGACATAATCTGATTGGCCTGCTCTTTGATCACCTCCCCCTGAGGGGGGAGCAGCCTTACCAGGCCACAGAAGAGGACAATGCAGCCACTCCTGATGTGATCTGATAGACTAAGATCAGAACGAAGGAGAGGAGAACCTCCCTTATGAGTGGACTTGGGGAGGGGCATGTGTGAAGAAGGGGGAGGGAGGGGCTCATGGGGGGATACAAAGTGAATAAAGTGTAATTAATAAAATAAAATAAAATTTAAAAAAAGAGAAAAGACTGAAGGACACAATTATCCTCTCTCTCAACTTATCTGTATGCCATTTCAAAACACTTCTTGTAGGAAAAGCCTTCTTAAGTAATAAAGGAGACATGGAGAAATCAATTCTGAGATGAGTTACAGTTTTAGCTTACATCTGAGGAACCCTTTTGTTCTTGCGCACTGAAAGTATACTTTGACAGAGCGCATACCTTCATTTTTGGAGGCCAGTGCGATCTATGGCTTAGATCCCGGCTGAGATGGTTACTTACCCCCAGTTGCTTTGAGCTTGATGGTCATTAGTTCTTCAGAGACCTTGACCTTTTTGATAGCTTGTGCATTGAGAGGGCATCCAGATAAGCTGTGAGAAGGGGATGAATATCGCTGTGTGAAATGCATGTCATGTCTCATAAAACTAATTTTTTTGCTACCTACTATTGATACTTTTGTGTGCTCATTAATTATACTACAATCCATGGTATCTTTACAGAAAGGGACCAATAGATACATATTAAATAAAACCCAAAGATTCTAAGGTAATGGAAAATGTTTTGCACTTTTCTCTTAAATCAAAGCACAGGTTGTCACTGCTGACACAATCAGTCTCATTCGCTTGGCAGAACACTGGTCTTGCATACTCATGAGTGTACATTTGGTGGTATATTTTTTTGTAGACAAAAAAACTGCCTACAATGGTCATGAACAAGGACTGTTGTCACCCAGCCAAAGTCCATGAAAAAATTAGGCAGAATCAAATTCTTCCTGTTTTCATACAAAGTACACTCTGATCTTTACAGAGTGACTCAGTTTTAACAATAGTCAGTAACAAGCCCTGTCTCGCTGTAGAATATTCAGTCTTCTTATGGAAAGTTCTTAATTTTTCTTCAACCATTAAAACATTGTTTTTCATTTAAAAAAAATTCTACCCTGAGATGGTAATAAAAAGCAGCTGCTGCAAGTGCAGCCAGGGCAAATAGATATCTGTGCTGGTTCTTCTGACCCTGCCCATTGAATCACTGCTCTCTTCAGCAGGGTTCCTTCCTTTAATGTGACTTGTTTTATTTAAATAGCACCAGAATGATAATGACAACACTGAACAAAACATGTTTCCCATTGTTTATTAATAGATAATTTTCTTATTCTAAGCAGTCATTCTATCATGGTTTTGCTCTGTCTTTGTAGAAACCATTTTTAGAATAAAATAAAAATGAGAATAATCAACCATTTAAAGTATCCCCCTCCAAGAAACATGATTTCAATTTGTCTATAAAAGAATCATTTCAACTTGAAGTTTGAGATGCTATGCCAAGGAGAAAAACTTTCTTGAGTAAAGCCCTTAATAAATGGCATACTTGAAGAATAAGGAAACGATTCCATATTAAAATTCTATAAAGTACAGAGACTAATATAAAACTTTAATAGTAGTATATAATAGGTAACATTATAAAAAAGATTATGTGGCTTGGTCATCTTCGATAAATGATGAATTATTATGAAGGAGAAGAAAATGAGAGGCACAACTGGAGCTTGAAACCACTTTGGAGCCTCTTTCTGACAATCATGGCTTACATAAGATTCCTGGAGACTATTTCTTTCTCTGTAGAGTGTGCATAAGTTTGTCTTCTTTTACTGTCACATGCTGTGGTCTTAGAAAATGGTTGTGAAGGGTATGACTGGTAGAGTGGAATGTTAAAGGTGTCCATTTTTGACATAATGGTCAGTAGCATTTCATTTAAAACTTCACATTTCATCCCAACATCTCTTTTGCAGCTTACAGTAAATTTCTAGGTAGGCACAGTGTTATAAAACTGCTAAGGAAGCATTAGCAATCACCACAGGGCTTAGAAACAGTGTGTACTGCTGTGAAAATGAGGCTTTGGAAGGTGGAGGTGAGTGGGCGGATCCTTGGAGCCTATTAGCTTAGACATCTTCTTGAAGAGCAGACTCAAGGAAGACACCAGAGTTTGTCTTTTGGCCTCTACATATGTGTGCATGTGAGTGTAGATCACAGTGAACCTCAGGTATCTGCAAGATATGTACACACATGCATGTGTCCTCCTACCCCCAGCTCCCATGATAGAAGTCTTTTATGGATCTGAAGGTGGAACTTGGCAGGCCTGGAACAGGCCCATGGGGTGTACACTCCATAGTAGAAAAACAAAACAAAAGCAACCTAAAACACAAGTCTTATATGACTTCCATAAAGTCAGCAATTCAGTTGAGGCATATCAAAGCAGAGTTGAGCTGTGTCATCATTTCTTCTCATTCTAGATGAGGTCTATTCAGGGTAATGTGGCCACAGCACATGTGCCTTTTTAAAACAAAATGACAGGTGACTCAATGTAGGCATGTTTGGTTTGTGACTGCTGTTCCTAGATAGGAAATAAGGATTTAAACATATTAAAACAAGGTATGCCATGGTGGACAAGAGCTTGCACTGAAAGCCATCCAAAGAGCGTGACTTGGAAAACATTTTCTCCGTAAGCAGGTTTTACTGACAATTTCAAAACAAGTAATCTGGAAAGATAATTTTCTGGTATTAATGTTAGGGTTTTCCTCTGACCTCCACAGAGAAAATAGAAATTTGTCCATAGGCTAGTTTTACAGGCACCTTGAAAGTGATCAATTCCTGTAGGGATAATTTTTTGGTATCGTTGATTTTTAACTCTAGAACTGAAAAAGTGTCAAAATGTCCCAACTCTGCTTAGTTCATATAGTGAGCATAAAAACATCAGTTTCCCTAAAACGGCACTAGAAGTAGCCTGAATGACCAGGAGGGAGTGGAACACTCACTGACTGGAGAAAGAGATCAGGAATTTTTCAGCTTTTTTTTTCCTTTGGAGAAACGTGAGCCAAAGCGCTGGACTAAGATCTCCCTTGCACAACAGAGGGTTCCCTTGAGAGTCAGGGGCGCTCCAGGTCCATGTGTCCCCCCCCCAGCACCCACACAGGCTGCTTTCCTTCAGGCTGCTGTGGGTGAATCACATCTTTCGGGAAGCAAAACAATGCTGCCCTGGCCTGGAATCGGGTGGATGTAAGAGAGGTAGGGATGACAGAAATACATAAGTGAAAGTTCACAACTGTGTGACAGAGTGGAGTGGATAGCAGCACTCGGAACTGGAGTGACGCCTTAAAGACAGAGCCACTATAAAATAGCAACATAAGCAATATTTTAGAACGTACAAAACAAACAGAGTTTCTAGAGCACTTGAAATCTGTACAGTGGATTTTCAGAAACAGAGAAAATGCGTTTTGGTTCTTCAGGCTAGTCAAATATCTACTTAGAAAGACTCAATGTTACATATCGAAAGTGTTACAAATAATGATATGTCAAGAGTTTTGACCTTCCCCTGAGTAACTCCTATCACACACAATCACAACAGCCACAAAAAGACAGAAAACAAGCATTACCTTCTGTGAGTCACGAAAACGTTATTGACATGACCCAGTCCATTGCATCCTGGCAAAGGACAGTGGGGAAGTTCTTGCTTGTTCAGTTTCCAGGAGAGAGGGGCCCCATTGAGGGGATTCTCCTTCTGTCTCTTGGCAGCCAAAGGACAGCCAGAAGCCGTGCGGTGTGATGTGTATTTACCTGATATGTGACCTTGGCCATCACACCCTATTACAGGGCATCTAAAAAACACAGTGGAGCCATTATCAGGAAGTAACAGCTCCATACTATACAACCAACAGCACAGAGTTTGAAAGGGTCCCACCATAGGCTGGCTCATTTTGACACAGGCTAGACTCATCAGGGAACCTCAACTAAGAAAACGCCTCCACAAGACCAGGCTGCGGGGAAGCCCACAGAGCGCATTCTTCATTAGTGACTGATGTGGGAGGGTTAGTCCACTGTAGGTAAGACCACTCCTGGGCTCCTGGGGTCTATAAGTCATAGAGGGCAAGCTCACAGCCTCAGCATCAGCTCCTGCCTTCAGGTTTCGGTCCTGTTTGAGTTCCTGTCCTGATATCTTTCACAGATCGACTGTGATCTGAAATTGCGAGCCAAATGAACCCTTTCCTCCCCAACTTGCATTTGGTCTTGGTGTTTCACTGTAGCGATAAAAATTCTAAGACATACTGTGTTAGCAGTGAGAGCTGGCAGGCTCTAAGCTAAGACATTTTTATACATCACCTTTTTTACTATTCACTGCCAACTCATTGAGTAGAGGATATTACCCCATTTTGCAGGCAGGGAAAAGTGAGGTTTATCTAAGAGCTTAGCTGTCTTGCCACCCAGTCATTAAGAAATGGTGCCCTTCCCACTCTTCTTTTTTTCCTTTTTCCTTTTGAACTTGAAAACAGATTTTAAATACAATGTATTTTGATTGATTATAATTTCCCCTCCCCCAACTTTTCAGATCCTCTTCATTACCTCATCCACACCCCTTCTATCTCTCTCTTATTGGGATGTAAACAGGCATATAATAATAACAATAATAATAATAATAATAATAATAATAATAGATAAAGTAAAAATAAACAAACCAGAATTGGAAAAAACAAACAAATGAGCCAAAGAAAAAAAAGCTCAAAAAATACACAAAGACACAGACAGAAATACCATAAAAAACAACTTGCACAATGTTGCTTTCCTTTAAAACAGATGGGCAAGTGATAAATCACTCATTTTTGCATTGTCAGAGAATTGCAGACATGCAGTTATGAATATGAAAACATTCTTGAACTTCTGAACAACATGACTCTTTAGCCAGGAATCCTGACTCTCAATGATTTATCTCCTCCAGGATCCAATGGGTACTCAGTGGCATCCCAAGGTCCCACCAGGTAGACAACAAGATCTAGCCATCCCAGTTCTTCATCGGCCATACTTACTTAAGTTCAGAGTCTTCTTTTTCTTCCTTGGTAGGGGTCATTTTGATGCCACCTTTCCTTGCACGAGGGCAACCAGATAAGCTAAAATGAATAACCAAGAACAGCACAAGACACTGTGATTATGAAATTATGACTGGGTATCATTGCCAACTCACTGGTTCCCATTTGAGAAATGGGTTGGCTATGAGTCTCAGCGTCTCCTTTGATACCCTGATGGGTAGAGTCTTTCAGAGGTCCTCTGTGAAAGGCTCCTGCCCTGTTCCCTGTCTTCTCCTACTTCCAATGTCTATCCTGTTTGCCCTTCTGAGTGAGAATTTATCATTTTACCCAGAGTCCTCATTGTTGTTTAGCTTCCTTAAGTCTATAGATTTTAGTATGTTTATCCTTTATCATATGGCTAACATCCATTTATAAGTGAGTATATAACATATGTCTTTCTGCTTCTGGGATACCCCACTCAGGATGATCTTTTCTAGTTCCCACTATTTGCCTGCAAATTTCATCATTTCCTTGTTTTTAATGACTGAGTAGTATCACATTGTGTCGATGTACCACAATTTCTGTATCCATTCCTTGGTTGATTCTGGAAATTATGAACAAAGCTGCTATGAACATAGTTGAGCAAATGCCCTTGTTGTATGGTTGAGCATCTTTTGGATATATGCCCAGGGGTGGTACAGCTGGGTCTCGAGGGTTGGTCTTACCTTCGATGGGAAGCATAGTTTCCAGTCACGTGCCCAGAACCATCACAACCTGGGGTTGGACACCTAAAAAGCACAAGGACATAATGGGCTGCCTGATTAGGAAGAGATGGCATCATGACATATGGAAGGTAAGGAGGATGAGCTAGGTTCTTTTGGTTTAAGCAATGGGCTTTCAGTTAAGAACCCATGTTGAAACAAAAAAACAAAAAACAAAAAAACAAAAAAAATCAACATATAAAACTGTTGTGTGATGCCTGGTTGACAATATATTGTTATTTATCATGCACTCACTTTTGAGACAAAGTATCTCTATGTGGTTCTGGCTAGTATGGAATTGTATGTAAATCAAGCTGGCCTTGTGCGCACAGATATTTCCCTGTCTGTGCTTCCTGAGAGCTAGGATTAAAGGCATGTGCTACCATGAAGACACATTTTCTTAAATTCTATCACAATGAACATGCACAGAATGCTTTTATAAAGTGGAATGCCATTCCTGAGCCACAAAGTGGGAAATAATACATTTTTTCAGATAAATTAATTAACACATATGCAGGCATTGGCCTTTAATCATTTAAACACAGAAATATACTCTCTGTTGCTAGACATACTTGTTTCTTAACCTTTTCTATTAATTTAATTTAAAAATTATTTTTAATTATAGCTACATGTGTGTCTGTCTGTGAGTTTGTGTGAGCACGTGCAGGGAAGTACAGTGGTGTTGCAGAGGCCAGAAAAGGGTGTTGGAATTTAGTTACATGTGGTCACAAGCTGCTTGACATGGGTGCTAGGAACTGGGTCCTCTGCAAGAGCAATATGAACACTTAATCTCTGAACCATCTCTCCAGCCCTTTACTAACATTTCCTTTTAGTGAAATAGTGCTTCATCAGCTTATATATTTTCTTTTATATATGAAATATATGTATATATAAATCTTGTTATATGTTTATATGTTTCTGTTATGTCAAGCAGTATCTTTTTTGAAGGGGGAATTTTTCCTTGAGTATTTTTTTTAAACAAGAGATTAGTGAAATATAGATAAAACGGGTAAATTATTTATTAGGTGGCTGCATGAAACATTTAATCATTGATATTGCAAGAGGCCTTCTCAATCTACATGCTTCTAGTATCTTTATGATATTTTTGTAACATAAAATTTAGAGAAAGTATGTGACATAACTATAATTGAGATATGGCAATGGAAACGTTTGAACTGAGGATGATATTATGTTGTACTTTACATTTCAATCCATTAATTATGAATCCCAAAACAGCCTTATTTCAATCTGTAAACATTGCAATCAATATTCAAGACTCTATCTTGACATAATAAATTGTACTTTAATATTCTGAAAATGAGAGAAATATTTGCATTTTTCAAATTTTTTATTATTCTAGTATAAAAAAACTTCTGATTTTTATGTTGCTCATTATAATGGCTATAAGATGTATTGTAATGTGAAGTTATTGCATATGTAATATAAATATATTTATTTAAAACATCAAATGATAGGAAAAAATAAATAACTAAATATGAATAAATATGTAACCTAGAGGCCTTGTAACAAAGAGGAAATCTGCCAGAATGATGTTTAGCAAAATGAAAGGCAGTTGGGAGACTTTTAAATTCTCATGATTTATTAAAACTGATGGTAAATGTTTTGCTACACCTTCACGAGTCTGGTGTATTAAGTAAATTCTGATGTTAACGGCTATTATGTGTTTTTATGCTATTTGTTACAAATCAGTCTAAAGTATAAGCACCAGCCCCGTTTTCTCCAGCCTCCAGCAAGTAGTCTGGGCAAAGCGTAAGGGCTCAGCTTCAGCCTTTTCCAATTTTTGACAAGTGTCTTTGCTATTACTCAGTCAGGCACAATTTTATTTTCTCTTGGCAAGGCAACATGGATACTGAACAAGAAGGGTGTCACCAGGGTGAAGAGGGTCACAGAGGTCATGCCTCCCAGAACTTACTTAAGCTCTTGAGAGTTGGCAGCCATGAGGGACTTAAGAGTCTTATCTGCTAGAGGACATCCAGAGACACTACAGAGGGAAGAGGAAGAAAAGAAGTACAGCATTGACATGGACGAATCTGACGCAGTGTGTCCTGAGTTTGTGATATACATTAAGCTATGGTGACTAGGGACTGAAAACAATTAACTGGGATTGAATTTGGTTTTACTATTAATGAACATGGCCTTTGATTTGTTAGTTTTCAAATGAAGGGCTTTAATATAATGAGAACTCAAGTGATCAGCACAGTCCACTCTCAGTGCAGCACCAACGACAATGGTTTCACCTTTAAGACACTGGCCCAGGGAAGGAAGTGGTGCCAGCAGGAAAACAATAGAGAAGGTCCTCTTACTGCGCAGCCCCAACACCACCTTTATTTGCTTGTTCAAGGCCAGAGATGGTACTTCCACAAGTGAGAGGCCCCTGCCCCCCCTTTTTTTTTGTTTAATGCGAGGTAGGATAAGAGCCTGACATTGAACCCTGATTCGGCCTGTAACCGGGACCAGAACACTCTTTTGAACAAAAGCTATTATTTGCACATGCCATATCTAAATCTCTGAAAAATAAAATAGTCCCCACATCCAACTAACCCACTCATCACTTCCTAGTCAAGAGAGCCGCTTGGTGGAATAGGTGAGATGCAACAGAACGGGGTGCCGGACACCTGAACCCTTGCAAGGGTGTTTGGTACCTGCGGTGTGACGCATAGTTGCCTGTGACGTGGCCGCTCCCGTCACATCCTGGTGTTGGGCATCTGTGTCAGCGGAAAGCACATCATGAGTGTCAGATGAATTTCACAGCCTACCGTTCTTCCAGACAGATTATAAAACACTTTCTCCTTTCAAGGCAGCACTGCTTAGGAGATGCAGAAGTTAGAGCACTAAGCATTTAGAGGGAGAAAAAAAGTAAGCACAGCGTGTCCAGCCACTGTTGTAGTTTTTTTTTTTTTTTTTCTGTTTTTAATGTTTTGTCCAAATCTTCAACTCAAACAATGCTGGGAGCTAACACACTGTCCTGGAGGTTTGTGAGTCAATAGCCAATGCTGTTCTGCTTTTTGAAAAGATAAAATTATGTTTCCATAACACAGAGATATGAGAACAGAGATGCTGGCACCAGCTATGTGATGCATTATAGAAAGGAATTTCTGTAGACTTTTAAGAGCAAGACTATCTAGTAACTCTGACATTTTAAAAACTACAAAGAAGAAAACCTTTGATTGATATATAAATTGATATTTTAGGTGGGAAAGTTACTGATGGTAGAGAAATGGGCAATTAATTTAGCTACTAAAACTCTTGAGCTGTTTCACTGAAAGCTGTAACAACACAGTAGCCCCAATTCATAGCTAGCCTGAGCACTCATTCCAGGACATCTGTCAAAGGTGGCCCACTGTGATTTGTGCCTTTCACGCCTCTCAAAAACTTCTGTTTTAGGCTTCTTATGTATATTTTTAAAATATCACATAAAGATATATTATGTGAGGTTTGTTATCCTTAAGAGGTACCTTTCCAACTAGAGCATCCTTGGTTTTTCAAACACTTAAATGCTTGGATGCTGTTGAAATTGCTCATTTGAAGTGCGCAGATGGACCCCAGCCTGAAGTGCTATCTGTGGTGCTGGTGATCTCAGGGAAAGGCAGCTCTGTCATTCAGGCCTTGGGTTTTCCCTGACATCCTGTCCAGAGCAATATACGCATCTTTCTGTCTGCGTATATTAAATTCAGAATGAGGCTTTTTGAAGAAAATCTTGTGATTAAAAACATTATGATACTTTTCTCCTCTAAGTAGTTTCTGATGGTTTTAGGTAAGGTAAAGAAACCTCCCTCTGGGGGGGGGGGGATGCAGCCTTACCAGGCCACAGTAGAGGACAATACAGCCACTTTTGATGTGAACTGACAGACTAAGATCAGAAAGGAGAGGAGAACCTCCCCTATTAGTGGACTTGGGGAGTGGCATGCAAGCAGAGGGAGGAGGGAGGGTGGGATTGGGATGGGAGGAGGGAGGGGCTTATAGGGGGATGCAGAATGAATAAAGTGTAATTGATGAAAAATTTAAGAAAAAAAGGGAAAAAAATAATTTAAGAACCTTAAATGACTTTCAAAAGTGGAGGAAAACATGGAGTTAGTCAATTGGCATGGAGCACATCTCGCCCCTGGGGGCAATGGTCTCCTGAACCTACTCAGACCTCGGACACCATCACTGCTATTTCTAGAACTGACGCAGGATGTTCCAACGAGGGGTTAAGGCTTCTCATAATATTTCCTATAAGCCCACACCTGTTTGTCTATATCCCCCATTTTTATTCATTATTAGGCAGATAGAGCCAAGTAATTGTGGTAATGATACTCGCTTTTTTTTTAAACCCCAATGCTAGTAAAGTTAGGTATGCCCTGGTTACTCGCATGCCTCACTGGGTGCCTATGCCCATTGATGCCCCTCACGGTATGACTCTCTTCAGACAGAAAAGGGATCTTGGAACTACAGCCACCATTGTTACTACCATCTCATTGACGGCTGTTGGAGCTACCACCAGGGCATTAGCCATGAGTCATACTGGGCAGACTGCTCAGACGCTGAATAATCATTTAGCCAATGTAGCTCATGCCTTAGTTGTACATAAAGGAATTAATGCTCAACTAAAAGGAAGCTTGATGGTGTTCAATCAGAGGATTGACCTCTTGCAGGAGCAAATTGATACCCTATGGCAAATCGCTCAACCTGGCTGTCAATGAAAGTATGCTGGACTTTGTGTCACTAGCATACAACATGAGAATTTTTCCTGCGCTGCAAATCTGTCTAAACAATTGTCGAGCTATATTTTAGGTAATTGGACTGGAGAATTCGATACTACGATGGAGCAGCTGAGAGTGGCCATTGTCACAGTAAATTCTACCGGAGTGGACGCAGGACTAGCCACAGGATTATCAACATGGATTGCTGCAGCCATGAATCATCTGAAGGAATGGGCGGGCATGGGAGTGTTAGCAGGCCTTCTGGTGTTGGTCTCCTTGGTTTGCCTGTGGTATATATGCAAGATTAGAGTCTCACAACAGTGTGATGCAGCCATGATCATTCAGGCCTTTACAGCCATTGAAGCAAGACATTCTCCCCAAGCATGGTTGGATACCATAAAAAGCTAAAATGATACGCTCAGGATGCGAGGCTAAGCACTGCACTCAGGGTCAGCCGCTTTGGACCCAGAGAAGAGCATGTCTGATTGCATGCGGGTTGATGCCCCAGGTCCCGCCTCTGAGAAAAAGGTATCGGACGGGTCCGATGCTCTTTGGGTGGATGACACCTAAATGAACATCTGTACAAAGTCCCAATTTATTTCTAATATCAGAGATCAGACCTCTACTCTTGCCTGATGCGTCTAAAACAAAAAGGGGGAACTGTAGAGAGCTGCAGAATGCTATGCCTTAAAGATGGAGCTGGTTTCCTCCTTCCACCTTCCCGATGGTGAGTGCTCTCTGTCAGGAACAACTCCACATTTGGCTAAGGCTGAGGATCTGGCTTGCTTCCATGTATGTGGACCTATCTGCATTGCCCCCGTGGCACGCCTGGGTTGGCTACCCAGAGGCTATTTAAGCTGTGGGCTGGCTTTCCCCAGGGTCCGAGGATAGTTCAATGTTCCTGAATAAACTGCATTGAAAAAAAAAAAAAAAGGTGTTTTGAATATACTAGTAAATTCCAAAGAAGATCAGATAAGCTGGACTGTGGCTGGGAGATGCAATTTTTTTTTTTTCTGATATATCTCAGAGTTGTCTCTCTCTGACCTCTCAGACCTAAGCTAAGCACTATGAATATGCACTCTTCAAAAATTACATTATTGTGAAACTCCCACCCACAACCAAAATGAAGCTGATCAAAGTATCTGTCCTTATATCTATTTTTTGATTCATTTTAAAACATATTCTATGTTTACCTTTGAGGTCTAACTAAGTACTTTGTGAATGATTTGCAACATCCCTATGAATTTGTTTAAGGTCTACACTCCTGTACTGGCTTGTTCTGCACTGTGAAAAATATATTGCTTTGTTATTATTCAGAATGAAAAAGTTGTAAAATAAATAAAGAAATAAAGAAAAAAAAAAAAGAAACTGTGGGCATCAGGGATCTCAACAGGACGTTTGCATTTCAGGGACTGATCTAAATTGGGGCCACCATTTAATTCTTATTCTGTCCCTGTTTCTGGATTAAATATCAGAAAGTATAAACAATAAAATATAAGTTAAAAACTTTAAAAGTAAGTAATGGCGATTATATTTGGGCTGAGTTATCTTTTTGTTAAACATTTATGCATTAAATACAGAAAAAAAAATCTGTGAACATTGTTTAACTGGAGAGTGAAGGGCTTTCAAGTGCTTGGAAGTTCTCAGGCCCAAACAGTGTTCCAAAAGCACTTTGTTTATTTGATTTCTTTTCTATTTTCAACTATGCTCATTATTGCCAAAAGAGGCAAAGAAGGTATGCTGATTTTAAAACAATTATCTGTAAATTACCAATGGAATACATTATAAACATTTAATTTTGATTAGATGAAATTTTAAAGTTTTGTGGTATAAAAACGTCAAACGAATAAAGAAGTAGTCACAATATTATTCCTGATAGGAGAATGATGTTCTTAACTGAATTCCTGAAAGGCTTCTGATCTCAGGTGCAAATTCAAACCTATAGTGTAAAAATAGTATGTAGTATTATATAATATCAGTTGGGTGATACATTATTGGAGAAATTTCTGATAAAAATAACAAGATTAAAGGGAGGAAACTAGCTAATTCTCTTAGTAAGTAATGTTCAAATCTATTCAAGTCAGAGGACAGTTGACAAAATTTAAATTTTTCTTTTGACCAGTTTTTGAGAGGCCATCACGGCATGATTATCTCCTAAAAATGGCATGATTATCTCATAAAAACAAAAACTGAAATATAATGAAGATGGGACAGAAATCATCACAGTAACACAGAGAGATAAATAAGAGACTCCCATGCAAATGCTGAGTGTGGTATTTGGGAGGACTCTACCTTCCAGAGAATTCATGATAGGTTCAAAAGTACAGTTCAAGATCTTGGGAGCCCTCTTTTGTATATTTACTTTCACACGACAGAGTTGGGTCTTTCACAAAATAATACCCCTTCATTTTCTTCTGGCCCAGGATGGTCAATCCTCATTTACACAGCATTTAATTTGTAATAACTTTTGGCAATATCTAAACACCCGCCTTCAAAAGATAGAAGTTTGCCATTTTGGAAGGCATTGAAAAAAAAATCACATGGAAAAGAAATTTTAAAAAGCTGGTGAAGAGCTGGGTGCAGTGGCACACACTTTTAATCCCAGCACTCAGGGAGGCAGAAGCAGGTAGACCGCTGTGAGTTCGAGGCCAACCTGGTCTACTAAAGCAAGTCCAGGACAGCCAAGGCTACACAGAGAAACCTGTATGGGGGGAGGGGGGGGAATCTGATGAAGAAGCTCACATAGCAGATCCAAGTGGGAATAAGTGCTTGACTTTCGTAAGTGGGCTCCTGGAAAGAAAACATTCTGAGATATTTGAGTCTTGGTGTGTCTGGTACCCTTCATCATGTTGTGTAGACCACTAAGACTCAGGTGAAGCCTGAACTCAGCAGCTCATGCTTGACTACGGAATCTGTAACGAGCACAATGTCTAAGTGTCCTTAAAAGCTACTTGCATGCCACATAGCAAACTGGTCCTCTGTTAGGGATGATCTACTGATGCCTATTTTGTACAAGGCTCATTCTAACTACGGGCCAGCACTGCAAATGTGCGCTCTATCCCAGGCTATAGTGCACATAGATTGAGTATCTAAGGAGCACACAGTGCATATCATGAACTAATGACGTGGCAGAAAAGAGAAAGGAAGAGTATCCATGCCTGCTGGGACTCACTGTCAGGGAGGAGGCAGGCAATAAAGAGCAGGGGAAGCATCTGTACACACTGAAGCTGGTGATATTGGCACACACCGGTGAAGAAGGGATCCTGAAACCAGGAGTGTCTGCACTAGGGGGGAGGAATTGGAGGAGGAGGAGGGCCTTCCTGCAAGTGACAGTGGAGGGAAGGGCTATGAGACAAGAGTATGGACTCCTTTTAGAGACCATGGGGAGAGGTAACAGCAGTTGCAAGGCCCTGAGACAGGTGTTCTCCTGATGCCCATGACAAAGAAAAGACGAGCGTGCCTAATGGGTAGGATCTAGGAGGAGAGAATGCTCTGCCCCTGTGGGCTGGTGAGTATGTCTCAGAGGTTAGAGTGAGGGGTGGCAGCTCCCATCCATGTAGGAAGGGCAGAAAAGAGGTCTCAGAACTAAGCTGCAGGTATTCCAGTCATCAGAGAACTGTGCTGAGTCTAGGAAGCAATCACTGTGAGGAAAGAAAAGTTCTCAGGTGAGCAGGCCCCAGAGGTCAAGTGTGGCTGGCAGGAGGGCAAGGACATGGTACGTGCCGTCTGGAAGGCAGGGACAAGGGTCAAGGACCACCTGCACACTGGAGGTGGAAGGCTTGTGGAGAGCTCCACAAAGACAGTGGGGCGGTAAGAATGGAAAAGAGTCAGGAGGAAAAGAGTGGTGCACAGCCTTCCTGAGGAGTAAGCTCTGAGAAGAGGGCAGAGAGGGTCGACTTTGAAGCTGTTCCACAGGAGTTTTTAACTGAATGAATGTATTTCTGCAGAAGATTACCGAAGGGAATATGTGGTGCCCAAATAGAAAGGTTACTCTTCCAGAAACTAATTGCAAACCATGTATTTGTGCATCATTCTATATTTTCCTGACCGGAAATTATTTCCATGACCTCACTCACTCTCACCTACTCACCACTCACCCACTCACTCATTCTCACACTCACTCATTCACTCATTCTCACACTCACTCACTCATTCACTCACTCATCCTCACACTGACTCACTCACCCACTTACTCATTCTCACTCACTCTCACACTCACTCACTCACTCATTCACTCACTCATTCTCACTCATTCACACTCTCACTCACTCACTCACCCACTCACTCACTTGCATTGCTAGGTAGGACTTCTTGACTCCAGAGCTGTATGTATTCAGTTTTGTTTTCATTGACACGTAGTAATTGTCATAGTTATGGGGCTGCTATGGTGTACATCTTAAATGTCTCCCAAAGGCCATGTCATGTGTTGAAAGCCATGTGACCAGGCTGTGTTAGCAATGAGAGGTGGTAAACCTCAAGGAGAGTGGCCTAGGGGAGGTCACTGTAGTGACCTCTGTAGGGTGTACTAGGATCTCTCTTGTTCCCAACCACCATGAGGTAAGTATTTCCTCCATTATATGATCCTGTCAGGGAGTTCTCCCTCAACACAGTCCCAAAGGCAGCAGAGTTAAGTGGCCATGGATTGAAACCTCCAAATCACAAGCCATAATAAATCTTTTTTTCCTTATAAATTGATGACCTCTGGTACTTTACAGTGGTGACAAAAAGCTGAGTAACACAGGGTACCGTGTGATGGTTGGGTTCATGTTTACTCTGTATGAATGGTTGAATCAGGATAATCGTTCACTGAACTCTTCTGAGTTAGAAAACCCAAAGAGGAATGGAAACCATCCCTTCCCATGTCATAATCTTTAGAGTTTACAGGTTATCCAACTTCCTGAAGTCAGGATTTAGACATCATGGGTAAATATCTTTAGCTGAGAATCTGTGACCAAAGAGTGTGACTGTCTATCTTGTTTTTTTAAACAAAGAGGCCCCCACATCTTATATACACACGTTTGGAAGCTTCCTTATGCAGTGCCGAGGGTCAGGTATATGCTGACTAGTTGAGTTACCCTAAAGAAGTTATAACTTTCACTGCATAACCAGGACACTGTCCCTCTCAGTTGTGAACTGATGTCTCCTAACCACAGGATCGTGTACTGCGGGTGGCTGAGTAGCACTTACGTGATGAGCTCCTTCTTGAGATCTCTAGTGTGGAGCTTGGGCTTTGGACTTGGTACAGAGGCCTCTCCAGCAAACTTTTTTTCCTCTAAATTTTCTAGGGAGTTCACAGGGTCTTTCTGGAAAACAAACAACAGACAGTAAACAAACAAAAAACAAACAAAGAAAGACAAAAACAAAAAAGAAAGTGGGTGGGAGGGAAAGAGGCAGAGACATTAGGGATCCTGAAACGACAACTGGATTTGAAATTACTGGTGTCAGATTTGAGTTTGGCTTGAAGACTTGGCTAGAGCACCACAAAGAATTATATGAAGAATAAAAAGATAATGAATAAACGGATATGCCCTGACTGTTACAGATCTTTAGCCAAAGAACGAGGGATTTTTAACTGAGAAGATACACCTTTTAAAGGTTCACATCTTTGTGATATGGAGACATTTCTTGAGCTATATAGTTGTTTGTATATTATATTAGTATGTTTTAAGTTTTTCATTAAATGAGTATGTCCTAATTAACTCAGAAATCAGTTTTTCCATGTCTCACTGTCACAGCAGCAGCAAAACAAAAGGGGCATTTTACTATAGTAAAGGGCACTGGTAGAACTACCTCGGTGTGATGTTATTTTATGCCTAATGAACAGACTCCGGCGTGGTACAATGCTGTCCTTCATATTGTTTGTGCTGCTCGGTGCTCTGTGTTATTTTACTGATTAAAAAAATAGCTGATACCAATGTGTACTGGAAATGCACACCTGTGCAAGCTGCAGAGAATGGCTGTTTTAGCCTTCCTTCCCATCCCCAGTAATCGGCAGCCAGGTAGGTAAGAGAAACTGTGAAGCTTGTATTTTAACTTTTTTACCCATCTTTTTTATTAATTAATTCAATTTACTTCTCCATCATAGGCTCCTCCCTCCTCTCCTCCCAGTCCCACCCTCCCTACTGCATTCCTCTCTCCTATTCCTCAGAATAAGGGAGCCCCCTACCCAGACACCCCAGCTCATCTATTCATATGAGGACTGACTTCGTCTTCTTTCCCTGTGGCCTGGTAAGGTAGTCCCATCAGGCGGAGGTGATCAAAAAGCAGGCAGCATAGTCCATGTGAGAGATATCCCTTACTTCCCTAGCTAGTAGACCCACATGAAGCCTAAAATGCCCATCAACTACTTTTAAGTAGAAGACCTAGGTCCAGACCATGCATTGTCCTTGGTTGGTGCTTCAGACTCCATAGGCCCCTCTGGGCCCTGGTGGATGGTCTTCTTGTGGAGTTTTTGTCAACCTCTAGGTCTATTTATCCTTTCTCCCCCTTTCCCAGTAGACTCCCTATGCTTTTCCCAATGTTTTGCTGTGAGTATCAGTATCTGTTTCGAACCATTGCTCAGTGGAGCCTCTCAGGGGACAACTCTGGTAGGCTCCTGTCTGCAAGCATATCAGAGTATCTTTAATACGATAGGATTAGCTCTCTTTCACGGGGTGGGTCTTAGGGTTGGGCCTGGGATTGGTTGGACAGTTCCTCAGTCTCTGCTCTACCTGTTCTACCTTTGTCCCCACACAGTAGAGGCAAAAGGATTCCTGATCATTGGCTTTATTACACCTGCCTATTCCAGGACTCACGTTAATGTGGATTTGGCTTAGGAGAAGTTCCATTCTAGGTTAGAAATGTTTCCACTTTTAAAAAAACAAGTGCAGCTGTAATACTGTCTCAGTGTAGAAGAGCATGTTTTCCTCCTTAGATCTGTATTTTTTACAAAGTGACATCAAGTAAATAATTGTTTTACTCTTTCTGTATGCTAGAGTTAAGAACAAAGTCTCTCTCTAAAGGCATGTACATTACAGCCAAGCATGGAAATGTTTCTGGTTGAGGGTTAAATCTATGTATTATGTAATGTGAGATTTCAGAAGGATTTTAAAGGAAATTATCAATATTAAAGTTCAAACTATTATACAGCAAAAATGCATGTAAAACAGTGTTGGTTAGATATATGTTATTTAATTCAGGATGGTAAAGTGTTGTAAAGGGTTCTTATAATTGGTTTTATTGGCGAGGATCTTTTAAATATTTCATAGTTATTTTAAAACTATAGATTCATATGCTTTCAATTGTTTATAAATTGGTTGTATTTTCTGCTTTGGCTTTGCCTTCTTCTTTGCAAACTTGCAAAGAAAGTATACTTGTGGCCACAGCTAAAAGAATTTTCAGGATTAGTTCTGTTACAGGAGCATATACTGGATGAATTCAGTAACAGCCACTGTAGAATTTAATAGTATTTTTGAGACTGTTATTCAACACTTTAAAAAAGTATAGTTTCTAAAACAGTAATTTTGTTCTGTGCAAGATGTGCAAGCAAGGCATGTATGTGTGTATTTAGAGAGAGCACGTGTGCAATCAGATTCTTCAACGTACAGATGGAAGGTTATATTGATTTCAGTAAAGACCAGAGCATAATGGTAACATGAATAACAGATAATAGCATCTGGCACTTTAAAAATTTTAAGCCCTGAAATCTTTGGAGAACTGACAGTTGAATGAAGCCGACAGCCCCAGTTATTTCTCAATACTTTCCTTTTGAGATATTTTGAATTTTTTCCAGATTCAGGATATTTTTTAGAGGGCATCTGGACAGGCTATTTCACTGAGAGAGATAGACAATATTTTCTGAAAATTACCACAAAAATTAAGCAACTGTTGTGCATATGAACTAGATAACAATGAATTAGAAATAATCACTCAGTTTCTGGTTCTGAGTGCTGTGAGGTAGGGGCAAGTGAGGAGAAATACTTTCAGGTCTTCAAACATTCAGGATGAACCACTGAGCTCTAAGCAGAGTCCCTAAGCGAGCACAGCAAAGAGAACCCGTTCCTTCATCTCATCCTGGAGATCCGCTAGGGCATCAGACTCTGGTCACCATCTTTGCAGCTCCCAAGGCAAAGACAGCTTTCACAGCTTCCACAGCTTCCACACACCTTGTCCAGTCTCCTCTTCCTCTTCCATTCACCCCTCCTCCACATCTCCTTTCTTCCTTTAAAGCTTTTCTCAATATTTCCTAGCAGTCTCTGTTGTGATGTTTCCTTTCTTTTTTAAAATACATTTTCCCCACTTAGCTTTTTCTTTGTCTTTGCTAATTCCAAGCTAATCACTTAATTTCTTTAAGTGACTGACCACTGTACTGTCCTGCGTATCAATCTTTTCTCTGGAAATGTTAGTAAACTTGTTTCACAGAACTGTTGGGATAACATGATAAGGTGTAGGAGGAGTCCTTGTCTTTCTTCTTATTGTATGTGGTGTTCCTTTGATGTTTTCTAAACAAGGATTCTGAATACAAGGTATTAAATCCAAGTTACCTTTCAGCAATGGTATCTATCAAACCTTATACTTGTTATCCTCAAGATTCAGAACAGCATGTGAAAAGTTCTCTCTGTTCATAGACTACCTTGGTGAGGTGATGAGGGAACATAGAACAAAGGTAAGAAATTGTACCAGGGAGTTTCAGTGACTGAATACACATTTGTGTGTGACTCTTCCAACTATGAACAACCATGAAACAAGCATATAGTTCACTCATGAAAGTACTGTGAGTCTGCAAACACATAGCATATCCACAGTCCTCCTGGATTCTGTCAGTGGCACTGAATTCCAACGTAGCTTCTCAATTCCATTTCACAACGATCAGGCTGAAATCTGTACACCAAGACTATCCTGTCAGACCTGAAGTAAGCCATTTTGAAAACTAGATTGAAGAAACTCCTCTTCTCCCCTTGTGTCCTCCCTCCCCCTCTCCTATTCGCTTTCTCCTTCTCATTCTGTGTGTGTATGCATATGTGCACAGAGAAATGTTATAAATATATGTTGAAGTGAAGAAAAACAAAATATTTGAATCCATACAACCATTAGAATGAGTCCAAATGTTTCTTTTTTTTTAATTTTGTAAGAATGATTGGAAAGTAAAGATAAAAATATAGTTAGGAGACTCATTTTCTGACACACTGGGCTGTAAGAATGATAGAGAAGAAGGCAGTGGGAGAAGTGGCAGAAGGCACAAAAGTGAGCAACAGCCACACTCTCCTGGATGCCCTATATTAAAAAGACAATACCCTAAGGGGCTCATTTGCTGCACTACTCCTCAGGATCACATCCTCCTGGCTGACACTGGGCACCAAGGTGGTAGGCAGGTTTCTGGTACATAAACTGACCAGGGTTCCGTCAACATGGGCTTGTGGTCAAGGACAAAATGCTTAAAAGCCTCTCATCACATGACATTGAGCTGTCAGAACATGCTGGAACTCTTATTTCATGTAAGAATGAGATGAAGTTATAGCTACTCTGAAATGCACTGTTTCCCTTGAAACAGTGAATTCTATTCAGTCCATGTCAGCTTCCAGCACCCTGCCTGCTGCCTCCACAGCGCCACTAGTAGGTGGGAGGGGGTGTAGCTTTGGTTCTTCTGCTTACACAGGGCCGCAGTGGGAGAGGTTTATAGTCATCACTGCTGATCAATGAACTGCCTATGACACTAAAAGCATTTGGGGTTGTGCAGCATATCAGACTTTTTTGAGTTAGGGATATTTAACTGGTGAAGTCTGTGTAAAGATCTGAAAGACTCCAGCCAGCAGCGTACCATGGTGTCAGTCTACCTGAGTGCTGCTGCCGCATGAGTCCATTCATCTTCCAGGTGGTAGCGGAACTGGCAGAAGTGCTGTTGAAGAAGCCCTAGGGCAGGGTTTCTTCTAGATGGATGTCTGACCACTACAGCAGATACGTGCTTGTGTTACTTTTGCTTGTTTGTTAAGAAAGGGTCTCACTAAGTAGACTAAGCTGGCCTTGAACTCACAATCCTCCTGCCTTTGAGGGCTTGAGTTACAGAATTACAGGTATGCGCCCCATGCCTGTCTCTTTACTATAGTGTATTCCGTTACACTATGAGCAAGCCTGATGCCAGGTGTGCACCATGGTGGAGACTTGTCCCCCAGTACATGTCCTGGATCTCACTGCTTATCCTTGGAGCAACTAGAGGAAATATATAGAAGACAGGAGAAAGGAATAGAGAACCTGAAAACTTGTGATTACTACTGTAGATGTTGACTCACACTCCCAAGATAGTAAACAAAAGTCAAACTAGATCCTCCCTCCCCCCCGGCAACCCAAGACTTGGAACTCAAATAGGTGAATGAGATCATAAGTATTTCTGAAGCAAATGGAAATGTCAGTCCTTTATACACACCACCAGGAAAGCCCCTCACCAACATTTCTGATTAATATATCAATAGGATCTCACATGTTTATCACTAGGGATCCCTTTGTAATTATGTTGGACCTAAGCCAATGGCTCACTCTATAGAATGAGGAGGGCCAGGTGCTTCCTACATGTCACAACTTTGGCCCTTTTCAAGATAATCAAGTGCAACAGGTGTGGCTCTGGGACTTTGGGACTGAGTCCACCTAGATGTCCAGTATATGCACCTTTCAGTCAGTCACATGACTTTCCATGGACATGCACACACAGGGCCTCCAAGAAAGCAAAGGCATGGCTTTGACATGATTTCAAAATCCTTATTGTCCTTGGCTGGGTTTCACTTTGACACTGATTCAAACTGTGTTATTGAGTTGACCTTCTAGCGTTGAGTAATGCATTGCCCCTTACAGGCTGCTGTGCGGACAACTGCCACCATTGTGTGGCTAAAATGCACTACATTGATGTCAATAAAGACAAATTCCCTGAAGAGTTGAGTTCGTGAATAACTTTCATCTGAAATTTAACAGCATCACTTTATCACGATCTACAGCAAGGCATAAAGGCAGAGGACATGGTTCTTGCGGCTCATGCAGAAGACCTGGGCTCAGTTCACAGCACTCACATGGTGGCTCACAGTCATCTGTGACTTCTGTTCCATGGGATATGACCCTTTCTTGAGATGTTCATTGGCACCAGGCAAACACGTGGCATACATAAATAAATGTAGGCAAATCATTCAGACACATAAAAATAAAATGGAAAAGTAAAGCAAAGCATGGTGCTTCTTGCGGAGACAGAAATGTGAAAGAAAATTTAGGGGGAAATGTAGTTGCCAGACACATTGACACAATACCTCTTTCTCCTCCTCTGTCTTCCCATGGGTTTTACTATAGTTGATGGGCACATTCCAGCCTTCTTGGTCACAGAGAGCCTGGTAGAAGGCAGCGTTGACCAGAAGGCTGCTTGCTTTGAATGGGGATGAAGATGGGGTTGTAATTGTAGTGTGAGAGGAAGTTGGGGGAATAGACTTGTCCAGGATTCGATTTTTTTTCATGCTTAAGTCCAATGTGCCATTTTCATCCACTTCTATCTCAGCTCCCTGATAGAAACAGAAACAGAAAACATCTCAGCAGTTTGCAGTTAGAGCCTAGCCATGTGGGGCTTTTAAGGGATAATTTAAAATGTAAGCTTTGATGGAAGTATATCTGCTTTTAAATCCAGCTTTCTGATTTGCATTGGGTAACATTCAATTCTTAGGCAGACTTTAAAGAACAGTCCCATTAGTGTGCTTCAGATTTCCAGGTTTAAACAAAATAAGCTTAACAATAATAAGATCCTCTGGCCAGAACAATTTCATATACTTCCATACTGTTAAAGTTCAGTTTCAAAAATCTTTTCTACCCAATAGGAGTATCATTTTCAACACTAATATTTGTATTTAGCAAAAGTGATGTTTAACTTCCCAACTCTCCGAATCACACTATTAATCTAACATTCTTAATATGCAAACGTAAGCAGCTAGAAGAGAGTCTTCTGCAATAGTGTAGGAGTAGGAAGGCAGTATGCACCCTAGAGTATCTGAAGTGGTGACACTTTGTTAAACTGTGGTGGGCGGGAGAGAAGTCTCCGTGAAGACTGACTTCGTCCTGGGGACTCAGGGTTTCAGCTCTGCAGTGAAGATTTCAGATGAAGGCCTTTGGTTTTTATTGCTTCATTGGAGACTTAATAGTGATGAGGCTTGCCAGGCCCTCCCTTTTGGGATGCCTTTGGCCGAGCTGCTCATTGCTCCTGAGGAGTAGCCTCTCACTCTGCTTGGCTGTAGTCACCATGAACTACTGTGGCCCGGTTCTTCTTTCAGATTTTCACTGTAGGGCTCCCCAAAGCTGGAAGAACATGCCTGTCAGCTTTCTAAATGGATCAAACAACCTTGCCATTAATTCCTTACCACTCATCAATTTCTAGTTAACTTCTTGATGACTTTTTTACTTTACCTTTTTAGTTGGCAAAGGAGAATTCTTTTTGATTATGTTAGCAAGATCCTTAACTGCCACACTCAGATACTGTCCAGAGTATATGTTTTATAACATCCTTCTCATGGCCCTCACCTTGATGCTGTGGCTATACAGGCGGGGATTGCTGCTTGTGCTTGATTGAAAAATAAACACCCCTCTTCTTTTTGTTTGTTTTACCTGCAAAGTTCCCATCTAGTGTCTCGGCCCATCAGCATTTACGGAGGTAAATACACTTCTAACATGGCAGACTAAGATGCTTTGTCCGTATCTTTCTGTCCCTTTTTAGCAAATAGTTTAATCTCCTGTGATAGTTTTAAGCCCTGAATTTGACATTACAGCTTATCCGGGATAATAACATAGTAACCACAGCATCTTATGCCATCTGTATAATATCAAATACATTTTTTATACCAGCATTAATAAACCTCAGTTAAAAAAAAATCCAAGTTATTAACTGTATCGGTGCCACCAGACCCTTTCTTACATGAGCTCACAATACATTCTGCCAGTTGGGCATCAAAGCAATTTTTTGCTTTGTAGTTGATGTGTAACTATAGCAATGAAACAGAGCAATAGTAATCAAGTTTAATGGCCAACGTAAAGTAAAATACTAAATACTGTAGTTGCTGACATTTTTCATAAAAAATTAAAAAAAAAACTTGGGTTAAGGCTGCACAACCAACATTCACATAAAATTCCAGACCTCTGTGACAGATGGCTTAGGAAAAAGAAGCCATGTGACTGGGCTGCAGAGTTTTATAGTGCAAAACCCATAAATAGTGCAGATTCAAGCTTTGAAAAATACCAACTATTCCAAGAATAAAGTCTCTCATGTATACATATGTATATACATGTATATATGTGTGTATTAGTTTTTCTAGAAGATGCAAACCAACATCTTAAGTATTACAAATACTGTTTAAAATTTAAAGATTCTAGCACCAATTATAATTTTTTGTCTTCCATAATTAGGGTTGATTAGAAAAAAATCCCTCTCCTAATGTTTGAAAGAGGTGTCCCAGCCGGCTGCTCAGGGGACCTGACTTGGTTAAAGGGGATGTTGTATGCTGGAGACAGGAGTACAGATGGGCTTTAAGTGAGTGCGCAGATGCATCCAACATTTACACGGTAGCGGGCAAGGCCCTTTCTACCCACGGTGGGGCTCACACAATCACAGCATGGATTTTTATTCAGAGTGATACCACAAGGCATTATTTTTCTATGCTTTGATCTCCAATTATCAGCACAGAGATTGGGGTGGTTGGAAGAAGCTAGTGGAGAGGTGGGGCCAGAGGTGCAGCTGAGGTGGCCTTTCTCCCTCCTCCTTCTAACATTTAGATTTCTGAAGTGCTATTTGGGATTCTTATTTTAAGCATTTATACGTTAAGTTTCTTATGGCTGGCTATATACCTTTCAGCTTGGGAGGGATAACGCAGAGCATCTACTGATGCTGCCTTTGAGTTACCAACCTTACTGTTATGGGTATGTTCATTGCATTACTGAGGACATGCACAGTATGATCGTAAGACTACACTGTAGAGGAGAGAGAAGCTGAAAAAATAGATGGTTCTGGTTTTCAAGGGCTTACTTTATGGGATAATAGCTTGTAATGAAAGGTAACAACTTTACTATCAATGATGGCTAAACTAAAAGTTTACAGGCCTAGTGAATGTATCTTCATCTCTCCTAGAAGATAAATAGTGACCTAGATGTCCAGCAGCGGGGACATGATTAATGTAACTATGGCACCTCTGTTAACTGCAACATTATCTGGTCAGCGAGACAATAATTATGAGGACCAAAGAGCAGTTAGAAAGACCTTATACACCTGAAGACAGAAACCAAGCACGCTCTCTATTCTTACTCAGCAGTAGTGAAGTACTTACTACCTCTGTCAGGATGATAGGCATGTGAAACATGTTTATAACACAGAATCATGCCATGCAGAGAAGACATGACTAACCCAAGGTGTGAAATTTAGAAATACTTCCTCAAATTTTTAGGTCCTGTTCAAGCAAAACAGACATTTTGCATGTGAAATCATGGTCGACCAGGTTCCTGGTGGTTTGACAGTATACTCGCCATAAGGCATTTTAGGAAAGAACTAGGACTATGTGTGAATTCAAATTCAAATTTCTTTTCCAACAATTATCACTGTGCCATTCACAATACTAAGTATTTCTGTACCACTGTTTCCTTCACTGCAAAATGGGAAATTATTATCCATGGTCTAGCTGTTAGAAGGATTTAAAGAGATTCACGTAGTCAGACAGTTTATGAACAATACCTAGCACATAGTAGGTATTGTATAAATCACAGTCCCCAAAGAGACTGTTAAAAGGATAAAGAGTCAATCTTTTATTTATTTACTTACTTAGAGACAGGATCTTGCTACATAGCCCAGGATGGCCTCAAGCTCATGATACTTTGTCTCAACCTCTCTATTGCTGAGGTTATAGTCTGAAACACTCTGCCTAGACTTCACTTATGCAGTCAGTTCCTTATGATCCCTACCTTGACACCCCCATCACTGTTCTTTTACAATGTATGGTACATGTATCCAGCTGTTAAAATCTGCTTTGTGTTCCAACCACCCAGGGTCCATTTGGGTATTCCCGTGAGTAGGCGGCTCTAATGGCATGTTGTTTCTAGGCCTTGTTCAAGCAAAAACAGACTTTGAACTTTAAACACTTCAAGTAAGTGTCAATTTTTTGTTTTACTTTAAGGCACACTGTACATATGTCATTTTGTCTAAACAGGTGGGGAAAACACCAAAACAAATAACAGAATGCTTGGCAAGCAGTAGTGATGAGGATAAAGATAGACATGAAGCATGTTCTACCTCTATGGGGTAGAAGGGGAGGAGGGAAAGCAGGCTGTAGCTGCCTTAGGCTGGCACAGCTCTCAGGGCATGGACAGCAAGTGCCCAGCAAACCCAGGAGGCTCACTCTTTGTCAACCCACACTCATGACTCTACTCCTACCTGGAGTCACAGTGGCTGGACAAAAGGACCTTAAGGTGTGTGACACTGTTTACTATGTATGTTTCAAAACTCATATTTATGTCAAATAAAAATGGAGGACATTCTCTGTGTATTAGAACCAACAAAAGTACTGGATTCAAAAGGAAACTAGTATTTCAGACAAAATTACCTTTTAATCTTCTTTAGTTCTTCATTAAGAACCACACATACAAATTATTCCTTCCTTTTTAATTCCTTAATCTACATGTAAGAGGTCTGGTGGTACAAGTGTGTTATTCAGAGACAAGATGGTATTTTAACATAAGTAGTTTCTTCTAAACCGTAAAGTTTAGAAGAACTGGTTTGAAAAGCGACCACTTATGCTAGATATGGCCTCATTTTCTCTGCACAGAGATGGTAGGTACCTGGTGTGTAGTGAACACTGGTTGGTTAAGTGGAAAACAGTGTGCACAGCAGAGTAAATTATCTATATGGTTTGTGGTGGTCTCAATGAAAATGGTCCCCAGAGGCTCATAGGCAGTTGCATTATTGGAGGTGTGTTCTTCTTGGAGGAAGTGTGCCACTTGAGAGTAGACTATGAGGTTCCAGAAGCTCAAGCTAGAGGAAGTGTTTCACTTTTTTCCTGCAGATCCACATGTAGAACCTCTCCAGAACCATGTCTGTCTGAATGCCACCATGCTTCCCACCATGATGATAACGGACTAAACCCCTAATTAAACAGTAAGCTAGCCCCAGTTAAATGTTTTCCTTTATAAGAGTTGCCATGATCATGGAATCTTTTAATAGCAACAGAAACCTAAACTAAAACATCATCCTTCACACTTTTATATTTATGTAGGGATTCAGTTTTCTTGCACCTCTAAAAATAATCCGAGTGTTTTTAACTATTTCAGGACCCAACTCAGTGTGGAGTTAATTGTGTGCTTGCAGAAAAAAAAATCTGTATGTGCCTGAGGGTGTGTTTCAGCACATTTAAGGTTTGCAATTTTGGCCTACAGGTCACACAGTGTGCTCTTTAATTCATTCTCTAGTGCTGTAAGCAACTAAAGAAATGCTCACAGCAAACGTTTCTGGATGGGACCAAGAGAAAAGGAAGACATCAGCCATCCTTGGTTTAGATGGAAGGCACTGGGAAGCTGCTTGTGCATGATCCAACCTCCACAAACCATCTCTACCTCGATGTCCAAGGAAGGGGCATTTCTTTCCCTCTGCATATCTCGAATCCAGGGAGTGAAGCCTAGTCTAACCCAGTGGTTCTCAACCTTCCTAATGCTGCGACCCTTTAATACAGTTCCTCATGATGTGGTGACCCAACCATAGAATTATTCTCTTTGCTACTCCATAACTGTAACTTTGCTAGTGTTACGAACTGCCGTGTAAATATCTGTGTTTTCTGATGGTCTTATGCAACCCCTGTGAAAGAGTTGTTTGACCCTCAAAGGGGTGGAGCCCACAGCTTGAGAACCACTGCTCTAATCAGTGGTTGAGGCAGACCCAGAGCCCAGACTCAGAGCCCACCTGCCAAGATTATGCATATGCTGACATCACTATAGAGTAAGACAACAAGCTTTTCTGCATTTGCTTTTGCAGATGAAGCTTGGGAGATCTTATGGGCATAAATTTTCAGAAGTAAAGCCACTAACAACCTGTGATAGAGGAAAAAAACCTCAAATCTACTGGAGGAAGAATGAGGCTGACAGGCAATGCTCTTGGAAAGGTGGCATCTAATCCCATGTTTACCGGCAACAACAAAGCCCACACACCCAGCATGATTTGCTGAGATGCACGCCTGACTTGTTAATTAACTTGGCTTTTTTTTTCCCTAAAAACGTTGTTTCAGCAAATTTGTGAGACTCAGTTCTATTTTTAGAACACAAACTCTAACGAAAAGAGTTCTCCACAGCGGTACAGTTGTGTGGGAATGTGAATAGTCAGCTATGCAGTTAACCAGTACTGTTCACAGGGATACTGGGGGAACCACATTTATTCATTGTCAATAACCACTCTGTGAGGAGAGGAGACTTCTCATAGAGAAAGGTTTTAAAGACCTCTGGCATAACTAGCTCCTTTAGACGCTCCTCCGAGCCCTCTGTTTCTCCTCTGTCCTCATCCTGGCATTTGCGTAGAGTAGTAGGAGCTGTGTTGAAGAGGACATCATCTTGGGAATGTCAGGCCTGCTGCCTAGAGCCTCGCTGACAGGAGTGGACAATCAGACATTAGAAAAGGATAATTATTTTTTTCTTTGAAATGTGGAGATTAAGCAGATGTTTTTCTGATTAGAAATGAGTTTGTAAGAGAGAATCGACTGACCAGAAAACACCACTCAACTGTTAGCCTTCTGTGTGTCACTTGCTTGACATCAGTGATTTAATGAAACCTGGAGGATTTTAGGTGAAAGGAGTCCTCTGAGGATCAGGACGACACGGACATGTGCAAATGAACAGCTCTTGCCCTAGCACTGTCCCCAGCTGCTTCAACTTGAATAACCATGGTGGCAGACCCCATTTTATATAAGGCGGTGATTTAGTCAAGGGGAAAGCACCAGGAAAGAAGACATTTGAGTATTTTAGGAACCAGGTACCTCTGTAATATTTTTGAAAAAAGAAACATAAATTAGATATTAAAACACCAATTTAAAAATAAAGCTGTGTTTTAAAATCCCTCAAATTCTTCTCCCATGTCAGTCATTTGTGACTGTCATTATAAATTCAGTTTGGTATTTTCTCTGTATTTTTAGAGAATATATTTTTCTTTGTTTAAGAACCTCATTTGTTTAAAGATTGTTTTTGAGTAGATTTTGGCAGCCGTCTCTTCCTGGGGTTTACTTGGCTCGGCTTTTTCCAGAAGCTAATTCTGATTCTTCTGTCAAATGCTTGTGGCACTGTTACCTGCTCTCCTGAAGGCCTGGCAGAGCACAGGCGAGCAGCTGACCACACAAGCATGGGGCTGCCCTTAAAGAGAAATGTCTCGGCTTGCACTGCTCAGGTTTCAGGGTCTGAGACTTACTTAGGAAATCTTCCGTTCTAAGCAAGGGTAAAACTTGTGACAGAAAATACCTAGGTACTCTATGTTGCCAGGTTTCTAGACTTGTTATCTAGGTAGGTGATAAGTGAGACCTTCTGTGTAACAGGAGCTACTGGCTCCCAGTGTGAGAACACTGTGCCCTAACAGTCTTCTCCGTGGCCCATAGGTACTACCGTGTGGCCCTGTGGTGAAAAACAAGACATGCAGAGACTTTGTGCATTCACTAAGTCATCATGAGTATGACTATGCATTTCCCACAGTTGGAAAGGAGGGGCTATGGAAAATATGATTAATCTCATGGGAAGCATACTGTGTTCACAAATGGCCTAGAATTTGATTCTGGATTGAACACTGGAGTCCCCTGGCCTCCTCATTCGGGTGAGACACTGTGTCTGTACTTACTGTGGGTCTTTTGAGAAGACTACAACCTAGTTGTTCTCATGCTATGAAGTGGTGACATGAGCAACACAACTTCATGGTTACTTTCTAAAGTGTTCCACCAGCCGCTGTTTCTAATAGCTCTGATCTTCAGACTGGGCAGCTTCCGCAGTGGAGACACATTTCAACAGTAACTCTCTTTCCTTGTTCACCAAATGCATCATAATAGAAACAGTGACGAAATTCTCCTCAATCAGCCTCATAAGTCACCACTCCCCAAATTACTCTACCACCAAGATAAGCACACATTTCTTCCTTGAAGCCATTGAGAGCTCATCCCTGCTTGGGTAGAAAGTAGGGTAGTGAGTGGATGCAGTGAGGAACGTGATTCTCTAGGCCTACTTGCTGGCCCGTCTTGCAGGCTCTTGGCCTGGCTTACCTTGGCACGCAGGCTTTGTGGTTTGTTGGAGAGGATGTCTGTGGCTTCCCTGCAGCGGGTGGAAAGGTTCAGGATGGCAGCAGCTGCTGCTATGTGGGTGTCTTCACTGCACTGACCATGGCCATAAGAGCTGGCACGGACTGTACTCTGTGTGTGGGCGCCAGCACTAGGCAGCCCATTAGAAAATTTCACTGGATTTGAAAAATGCTTTGCTGTTGAAGAGAGACGTGATTAGCAATTGCATGTGTGTGGTAGCTTCAGTCTTCAAAGATTTTTTTTTTAAGACAGAACTTCTTTCATTAAAATACTCAAAGAATAAATTAAAGCAGAACCATTATCTGCTGGTACATTCAGACAGGTTTCAGCAAGGTTCATAAAGCAGATAATGTGAATCTTGAAAGATGCCCATTCTCTTAATAGTTCTTATATTTTCACTAGTAGTGACAGACACTCCATCACCAATGTTACAGGGTTGCTGTGTTGGTAACACATGTGTAAAACCGTAGATTAAATATATATATATATATGAGCAAAACCCATCACACACTGCAAACAACCCAGGACAGGTACGTGGACAAGCTGAAAAGCTGAACAAGCTGAAGCTGGTGACTTAGGGGTGGGGCCAGGCACCTTTCAGGGGCTGCTCTCAGAACTTTTGGCTTAAACGCAGGTTGTATTTTTAATACTCGGAATGTATGTTTGTTCTGTACTTAACTGGGCTAGAGTCCTCAGTGAGTTGAGCACAAGACACAGAGGGCCTGGTCTCAAGGTGAAGAGAAAGGTCATTTAGTTTCCAAGGCTGACTTTCTGTGTTTTTGTGGAGAGCATTATAGCTTTTCTGAGAGACATAATCCTGCAACTTTCTCTTCACTATGGGCTGTTTGTGAGCTCCGCTCAAGGTTATAGGAGAAACATACAAAATGTAAGGACATAAAATCACTTAGCTATTAATTTTACAGTAAATGTTGCTTATTTTAAATACTTGCTTATTTTTTTGATACAAGATATTATTCGATAGTATTTCTGTAACTACAAGATAGTATTTATTATTATTCTGAAAATAAATGTTACTAACTCTATTATTGTTTATACAATCAATAACCAAACAATATGAGTCTATAGTGCACTCTTTATCCACCTTCATGTGAAATTAAGTGTATATGCACATCTATACATTGTACATATATCATAAAAATATTTATACAAATTGGATTGCTAGATAAAAACATTGTAAGTGTACATATTTTTTTTCTGAGTCTAACAAGTTGTCAATGGCTACTCAGGTTTGCTGGAACCTCTTTTGTACAAGAGTAGGTAGGGTTTTTTTTTTTGTTGTTGTTAATATACTCATCAGTGATGGACAAATTCTTTTTAAGTTTGTTGACCTTTTAGGGGCAGTAACACAGGGTGAAAACCTGTGTCATGTAAAACATGTAAGCAATTGCTCCATCTATGAGCTCCGTCCCTACCCCCATTGCCTTCTGGGTAGCCTTCTAGGTTCCTACAAGTGTGGGTCAACATGACATAATAATATGCAAATGCTAGACTCATAAGATGCTCACTACATTCAGGTGTAATGTCTGAGAGATCCACAGATTTTTAAGGCTGTAAAAGATATATGGCCACAGAGGACTCCAGGTGGGTAGCTGTTTCTCACTGACGGTGCGTTGTCCATCATTTTCTGCATTTGTTCCAAACACCTACTTCTCTAGCTTTACCAAGACCACCAAGTCTTACACATTGCACAGCCCTTCAGTTCAGTCTCTTCCACGGATGTGTCAGAATTAATGAGAATGCTATTTAACCTATTTTTAAAGGTTTCTATATTAATTAATTCTTAAATTTATTAGCAAACATTTTGACAATTATACATTTTTATCTTAGTAAATTCCAGATTCCTGAATTGAGTTTCTTAAATATTTCAGCTTTCTCTACCTTCAGTCTGATGGATTTTGTTGATTTCAGTAATATTTTAAATAGTATGACATATTTTATCTTCTTGGATTACAACCATAACTTGAATTAAAATAATATAACAGCTGTCATAGCTTTCAGTATATTAATCACAATCCTAATTATCTCTTTACCACTGTTATATTTAGGTTCAATAATGGCACTATCTGTGAAATAACTAATAACAATATTCAGTATAGCTTTAATATAAAACTAGTAAAAACAGTTAACTTTTATTTCACTATTTTCTTCTGTCATCCCTAAGGAGCACACAGCACATCTGAGTAAATACACAAGAGGCATTTTGGGGTAATGAGTGTTAGAATTCAAATTAGAAGCTTACATTCAGGAAATGGTGGTGATTTTTGTCCTTGCCCTGTTTGTAGGAGAGGACGTTTACCAAATACTTGTGCATCAAAACTGGCGTAATCGAATGGAACTTTTCCAAACTTCTCTTGTTCTTTTGATGCAGTGGCTCTTGGAGAAGTGATGGCCTGTGAGCGGAAGTTAAATTCAATTTGCTTCACCAAATTCGTCCTGGTAAGAGTAAACAAGTAGTTTGAAGAAAACAGAAAGTATTGGTTAAGATTCAGAGTAGATGGAATGCCACTGTCAGCCAGTTCACAGAGACACTACCCAGCATTTAGAGATGTCCCTACAGGAGAGAGGATGCTCGAAGATGCAGTAAGATAAGGACGCTTTGGGCTGAGTCTCACTATGTTCCTTCTGCATGTTCTGTGTTCCAGTGTGTCACAAGTAGAAGAGGGATATTTAGTCCTTATGCAGAGGCATTCAATATCTTGACATTGTTTTAATATAATTGTTACATTCCAAGTGTGAGTTAGAGAGTCCTATAGGTGTGTGTGTGTGTGTGTGTGTGTGTGTGTGTGTGTGACCTAAACAGGAACAGGGGAGCTACGGAGCTAGCTCTGGCAAGGAGAGTAGACTTCTACTTAGCTGTGGTGTATGTGTCAGACATCATAGAAATACTGTTCTGGTTGTTCAGAGCAAAAACTATTTTTCCTTTTATTTTACAACAAATGAAAATGTTAAAAATGTTGATCTCTTGTGGACTGGAAAGACTTCTCAAATGGTATGCTGAAAATACTTAAGGGATTCGGTCTTTTGATGAAGACCCAGTATCTCCTTAGTTCTCTCAGCTTTTCCTTCGAGGCAACCTCCATTCCTCTAAGACTGCTAAGACACAGCTACAACACTAGCCTGGGATTCAAGTTGGTAACCTACATCTTCTTCCCTATCTTTCCCTCCAGTCTCTCTAGAGTTACTCTTATTCCTGATGTAGCTAGCACCCAACCGCAATATTCACACTCTTGGTATGGATCCAGGGTCCCCTGAGTTCTTCCCCAACATAATTTCTTTCTAACTCAACTCCATTCCTTTGTGACTCTTGCCACCCACAGAACAGCTCTCTATCAGGGATTCCAGAGCCACCACTTGGCTTGAGCATGGATTAAGCAATAGAAACCAAAGGATGTAACATCCACCCAAAAAAACATGAGATCAGGTATTTATACCAAGAAACATTCAAAAGTTGTAACTCCAGATGCTTAGATATCAGCACAAAAACACAAACATGACATCCAAGACAATATTCTGGAATTGTTCAGACAATATTCAAGAATCCAGCAACTACATTATAATAGGTTCACCTGAAAGCAATTTAGCAGAACAAGATAAGAGCTTCAAAATAACAATTATAAACATATTTAAGGACCTTAAAGAGAATAGAACTAAATGCCACATTGAAGACTGTAAAAACATTAGCAGACATTGAATGAGGTAGTGAAAATAATTGAAGACACACAAGTAGAATTTAACAAAGAAACAGAATCACTAAAGAAAACTCAAACTAAAATAATACTGCAAATGAAACACATAGGATATCAAAAACAATAAGAAACAAAACAAGACACCACCCTGAGAGTTAAACATCACCAACAAATTAAAAACATGGAAAAGAGAATTAGTTTCAGATCTTGAAGAGACTGTAGTAATAGTGGGTTTTTCAGTTAAAGAAAATCTTACAACAACAAATATACAAACAACAACAAAACAGGCACAAACATCCAAGAAATCTAGAAAAGCATGAAAAGACCAAACCCATGAATAATATATATAGGGGAAAAAGAAGAAACCCAATTCAAAGGCACAAAAAATATTTTTAACAAATTCATGCAAGAAAACATCCCCAATTTAAATAAAAAGATGCCTGTCAAAGTAGAAGAGGCATACCAAACACCAAAATAGGATCAGAAAAAGGAACTCCTCATAGCCCATAATAATCAAAACACTTAATGTACAGAATGATAAAAGGATATTACAAGCTGCAAAGGAAAACAACTAAGTATCATAAAGGCAGACCTATTAGAATATCATCTGACTTTTCAGTGAAGACTCTGAAAGGTAGAAGAGCCTGGATAAGCTCTGAGAGATCACAGGTGACAGTCTAGACCACCATACCCAGCAACACTAACATTCACAACAGTCAGAGAAAGAAAAACACTTCACGATTAAAACCAAATTTAAGCAATTTCTATCTACCAATCCAGCTCTAAAGAAGGCACTAAAAGAAAATTTTACTCTGAGAAGTTAACCAGACACCAGAGGGCATAAGAAATAAATAAAGCCAGGACAGTTAATTCAAAGCAGAGAAAAATCCCACACAACAAAATAATGGTAGCTAATAAACATTGCTCATTAATAATTCTCAGTATTGATGCTCTCTGTTGCCCCATAAAAAGACACAGACTAATAGGATAATTAGAAAACAGGATTCATCTTTCTCTTATATCCAAGAAACATATCTTATCATCAAGGATAGACATAACCCTAAGGTATTCCAAGGGAATGAAACCAAGAGGCATTCAGGTGCTATTTTAATATTTGGCAAAACATTAAAAAAACAAAACTACTCAACTAATCAGTAGATAGAGAAAAGGACACTACATACTCACTGAAAAAATTAGCCAGGAGTATACTGCATTTCTAAACATTTATGCACCAAACATAAGGGCATCCAAGATCATAAAAAGAAAAAAAAAAAAACAGAAACAAAAATAAACCAGATCCACTATCACACACTGATCCTCACAGAGTGAGAGCGGGAGACTTCAGTACACCACTCTTAACAATACACAGATCATGCAGACAGAAGCTAAGTAAGGAAACTCTAGAATTAATAAACATCATAAATTAAATGGCCCCAACAGACATCTAGAGACCACTTCACTCAAACACAAAGATTATACTTTTTCTCAGCATCTCGTGGAAGTTTCTCCCCGAATGAGCACATATAAAGACACATATTAAGCAAATCTCAAAGGATATAAGAAAATTGAAATAGCACCCTGCATAAGACTGCCGTGGATTAATGCTAGATATTTACAACCACAGAAACAGCAGAAAGTATACAATTTCACTGGAACTAAACAACTTACTACTGGATGAAATCCGAGTCAAGAAAAAAGTTCATAAAGAAATTAAAACTTACTTATAATTGAGTGAAAATAATAATATACCCAAACTTATGGGGCATAGTGAAAGCAATACTAAGAGGCAAATTCATAGCACCAAGTGTCTACAGAGAGAGAGAGACAGAGAAAGAGAGAGAGAGATTTCATATTACTTTGTGACACACCTCAGAGCTCTGAAAAAAAAAAGAAGAGGAAATAACACCCAAAAAGTACAGATGGGAAGAAGTAATAAAACTCAAATAATCAAACTAAAATCAATAAAATAGAAATAACAACAAAAAACAACACAAAGAATCAATGAAAAGAAGAGTTGATTCGAGAAAATCAGTAAGATTGATAAACCCTTAGCAAAAGTAATTAAAAGATAGAAAGAGAAGATAAAAATTAATAAAATTAGAGATGAAAAGAGAGATAGTACAATAGACAGTGAAGAAATTCAGAGAATCATGAGGACACATTTTAAAATGTTGTATTTCACCAAGCTGTGAAGCCTAAATGAAATAAATTTCTTGATATATATGATTCACCAAAGTTAGGATGAAATAAACAATTAAAAAACACCCATAACAAATAAAGCTGCTGTGAACACAGGCTAGATAGATTCAGCACAGAATTCTTCCAGACCTTCACAGAAAAACTATTGTCAATAATTACCAAATTACTCTGCAAAATAGAAACTGATGAAACAGTTTTTAATTGATTTTACAAAGTCACTATTACCATAATGCCAAAACAACACAAAGGCTCAGCAAAAAGAAAATTACAAACCAATATCCATTATGAATATAAATGCAAAACTCTCAAAAATATTGCAAATTGAATTCAAGGACACCAAAATGATTATTCATCATGATCAAGTTGGCTTCATCCCAATGGTTCAATGTAAGTAAACCAATCAACAAAATAAAACATATATTCAGATTGGAAGAAAAGAAAAACATACGATCATCTCATTAGATGTAAAAAGGTCTTCGACAATATTTAACACACTTTCATAATACAAGTCCCAAAAAGACAAAGGATACAAGTGTTTAACATAATAAATATAATTTACAGCAAGCCCACTAGCCAACATCAACCTAAATGTAGAGAAATCTAAAGCATTTAAACTACAATCAGGAAAAAGACAAGTGTGTCCACTCATTCTATACCTATTCAATACATTACTTTAGGTCTTAGAACAGTCAGGCAACTGACAGAGATTAAGGGGATACAAAGGGAAAGGAAGAAGTCTAAGTATCTTTATTTACAGATGATATAATTTTATACATAAATGATCCTAAAAACTTCAGTAAATGTTTTTACAGTTGATAAGCAAAATACAAGATAAAGGAGATACAAAATTAACTCACAAAAGTAAGTAGCCTCCCTCTGTACAAATGACAGACTGAGAAGAAAATAGGGAAACAACGCCTTTAAGAATAGTCTCAAAGAAAAAAGTCTTGGAAATTTTCACTTGCAAGTGAAAGACTTATATGATAAAAACTTTAAGACACTGGAGAAAGAAATTGAAGAAGATATCAGAAGATGGAAAATCCTCTCATGGTCATGGATCAGTAGAATTAATATAGTGAAAATGGTTATTCTTCAAAAAGTAGTCTATAGATTCAATGCAATTCCAATCAAAATTTCAAATTTCAAAACCTTCTTCGCAAAAAATTAAAAAAAAAAACACTTCAATTGTATGTGGAAGCAGAAAAAACTCCAGAGAGCTAAAACAATCCTGAATGATAAAAACAAACAAACAAACAAACAAACAAAAATTGCTGGAGGCATCACTGAGATTTCATGTTGTATTACTGAGTTACAGTAATAAAAACATATGGTATTGGTATAACAGACACACTGAATAATTGAATAGGATCGAAGACCCAGATATAATTCTATAAACCTACACACCTGATTTTTGGTAAGAAAGCTGAAAATACACATTGGACAAAAGACAGCATCTTTAACAAATTGTACTGGTTAAACCAGATGGTAGTATGTTGAAGAATGAAACTAGATCCACATCTAGCACCCCTCAGAACATTCAACTCTGTTTGGATTGAGGACCTCAGTGTCAGAACAGATAACTTGAATCTGATAAGACAGAAAGTACGGAGTAGGCTTGAACTCATTCGTAGAGAAAAGACTTTTTGAACAGGATACTGATAGTATAGGCACTAAGACCAACAATTAATAAATGGAATCTCATGAAGCTAAAATACAGATGTACAGCAAAGGACAGCAAAGGATAATTCAAGTAAAGTGTCAGACCTTAGAGTATGAAAAAAAATCTTTAGCAATTATACAATTGAAAGAGGGTTAATATCTAAAATATATGAAGGACTAAAAAACTGGATATCAAAGAAACAAATAATCCAATTAAAAATGGGGTACAAAAATAAGAGGAGAATTCTCAAAGATGAAACGCACATGGAGAGAAAGATATGTAGAATTTTAAGCGTTCTTAGTCAACAGGAAAATACAAAGCAAAACTGTTTTGAGATTTTTATCTTACCCCATTCGGAATGGCCAACATCAATAAAACAAATAACACAACATTTTGATGAAAATGCAGGGAAAGGGAAACAATTATTCATTACTGATGCACGTGCAAACTGGTACAGCATCTATGGAAATCAGGTTTCTCGAAGAGCTCAAAATATTCTTCTTTTAGTTCCAGCTACATCCCTTTTGTGCATATATTCAAGGAACTCTACATCCCACTGCAAAGACATGTACTCACTCACATGCACTGATTCATTATGACCAGAAATTGTAAATAGTCTAGATGTCCATAAACTGGTGAATGGAGAGTGAAAATGTAGTGCATTTATACAATGGAATAATATTTACCCATTAAGAAAAAAAAATACAATTATGAAATTTGAAGCCATACGTTTGGAGCTAAAAACAATAATTCTGAGTGAGGTAACTCAGATCCCAAAAGACACATACTGTATTTTCTATTATACATGGATATTAGATTTTAAGCTTTAAATATGCATGTTTTAACTAGAATAATGACAGAGGTTAGACTAGGACCAGGGGGAGGAGGAGATCTTCCAAAGAAGGGGAAATAGAATGTAGTATTATAAAGAGATAAAGAGCACATGGGAATAGGAGGATTAAGTTGAAAGGAGAATAGGAGGTCAGGGTAATGGAGGGACTATGGGAAGAGACATTTGAAAAGGCATTTGAAAAGTTATATGGACACCTACTACTATTGGAGCTTCCATATATATATATATATATGACTAATATATATATATATATGGCTAATATATATATATATATATATATATATGACTATAAGAAAGAAATTTAAATGAAGTCACCAAATGGTGTGGGAGACAATTCCCCAATTAGACAGCAGGCCACCAAGTAAAATCTTCGGTGTTAGGAATGGGTCAGAGTCTGTTGAGTTATTAGCCAAAGGGTTCTTATAGACAACCCTCAACCCGTAGACAATAATTCGCTATTTTCAGTCTATTAGTTAGTCTGTACAACTTGATTATAAAGCCTATTGTGCATGCAACACTTCTGTCTTTGAGAAATGGAGCTGGTGTCTAACTGGAAGTTTCACCCCTACTGACTAGTTAGCGTTCATGGTGCGAGGTACTCTGCACACGACCAGAGGACAAAAGTAATACTATCACCCAGCTCTCAACCCTGTAACTGACGTCAGTGACCTGCGGGAAAGATACTGCTGAATAGTTATGGGAATAACCAACCACATTTTGGTTTTGAGGCCCACTCCATGGGATAGAACCCATTTCTGACTCTGCTAAAGTAGTCAAGAACCTGAGACTAGGTTGGTCGTATACCTGGGGGGAACATCTAATAATACTCTTATGATGAAAGAACATAGCCATAAAATGACCCCTCGTGACAGACTGCTATACCCATTGATCAGAGAATTGTCCAACCCTCATCAGATCGGAGTCTTTGCGGTGAATTAGAATTAACACAGAGACCCGCATCCGGACAATGTGCCGGGAGCAACTTTTGAGCACTCAGTTTTAAATGGGACGTTTTCATCAAATCCCTCCCCTCAGTACTCAGGGGTCTACATGAAAGGGGAGGTGAAAGATTCTAAGAGCCAGAGGTGGTGGATGACGTCATGGAAACAGTGTCTACCAGACACAATAGGGGCTGGTGGCACATACGAATTCACAGCATGTGCTAGCATGCACAAGACCTGCCAGACATGATCCCCGCACAAAGAAGAGGAGGTGGACCAAAAAAAAAAAAAAATCTACCTTCAAGGTAGAAGCTGTAATTGATTCTTTCAGGGAAAGGAGAAATCAGTTTTCTCCACTGGAGTGTCACCTCAGGTCCCATGCCCAGGAAGCGTTGGTCAACATAAAAAGACTCCACGGTGTGTGAAGGCATTCATGAGTGCATGTGTGTGCTTCTTGCTTCTTAATTTTTTCTTTTGGCTTTGTTTTGAATTTCATTTTTTTTGTTTGTTTGTTTTTCAGAGTAGGGAGAGTAAGTAAGCACATACATTAAGTTGGATGGTTAAGGAGGTAGGGAAAACCTGGGAGAAGTCGGGGGAGGGGGAATAATATGATCAAAATATATTGTATGAAAAATTGTTTTTTAATAAAGAAATAATTGAAGAATGAGTGGATCTAATATCCTAATCTGAAATGACATCAGTTTCTAAAGCAATGAGTAAACTCAAAAAAAAAAAGAAAATCAATTTTAGTTCTCTATAAGCATACTTAGGGAGAATCAAGAGACTATTCCAGTTTTTTGTTCTGTTGTTCTCCTTGTGGAGCTCCTGTCCTCTCCAGGTCTTTCATCTCCCCCTTCTTTAATAAGATTCCCTGCACTCTGCCCAAAGTTTAGCTATGAGTCTCAGCATCTGCTTTGATACCCTGCTGGGTGAAGTCTGTCAGAGGCCCTCTGTGGTAGGCTCCTGTCCTTCCCTGTTTTCTCCCTCTTCTGATATCCCTCCCAACTGCCTTTCTGAATAAGGATTGAACATTTTACCCAGGGTCCTCTTTCTTGCTTAGCTTCTTTAGGTGTACAGATTTTAGTATGTCTATCCTATATTATATGTCTAATATCCACTTAAAAGTGAGTATATACCATGTGTGTCTTTCTGTTTTTGGGATACTTTATTCAGGATGATCTTTTCTATTTCCCACCATTTGCCTGCAAATTTCATTATTTCCTTGTTTTTAATTGCCGAGTAATATCCCATTGTGTAGATGTACCACAATTTCTGTATCCATTCCTCCCAACCAAGGACCACACATGGAGATAACCTAGAACCCCTGCACAGATGTAGCCCATGGCAGCTCAGTCTCCAAGTAGGTTCCTTAGTAAGGGGAACAGGGGCTATCTCTGACATGAACTCAGTGCTGGCTCTTTGATCACCTCCTGCTGAGGGAGAAGCAGACTTATCAGGTCACAGAGGAAGACAATGAAGCCAGTTCTGATGAGACCTGGGGAAGGAGGACCTCCCCTATAAATGAACTGGGGGAGGGACAAGGGAGGAGAAGAGGAGAAAGGGTATAATTGGAAGGGGATAAGGGAGGTGGCTACAGCTGGGATACAAAGTGAATAAATCATAATAAATAAATATAATGTAAAACAAGGATATTGCAGTACTAATGAAAAACCTCATGTTAAGATTTCTTATGATACATATTTGGTAATTTGTGATTTTAACTTGATATGTTTTTCTCTCATGTGACTTGGAATGCCAGTTTTGATTCTTTTTTTTTCTTAATTTTTTGCTTTTCTTTTTTAAAATTTATTTTTTTTATTAATTACAGTTTATTCACTTTGGGATACAAAGTTTTGATTCTTTGAATTGAATCTGTAGAAAGAAGATATTGAAGGAAGCCACATGCTGTGCGCTTTTTTAAACTGTCAAGTTGATGCAACCTGGAGTTAATTTGGAAGCAGGCACGTCAACTGAGGGACTGCTCAGGTCAGAGTAGCCTGTGGCCATGTGTGAGACTCTGCTTTAACTGATGGCCGGTGTGAGGGCTCTGCCCTCTGTGAGCAGCACCCATTCCTATACAGGTTGGCCTGGGATCTGAAGCAAAGCCAGCTTAGCAGCAGAGAGTGAGCTAGGAAGCTGGCCCTTGGTTTCTTCTTCAGTTTCTGCTTGAACTCATTGTTTTTGTTTTATTTTGTGTAAATATTTTTTTTTCCTGCATGAAGAGTGTGCTGGATCTCTAGGAACTGGAGCTATGGATAGTTGTATACTGTCATGTGGACCCCGGGAACTGCACCCCAAACCTCTGGAACAACAGCCAGTGCTCGTTACTGTGCCACATTAGCCTACAACCCCCAGCTTGAATTCTTGCTCTGAACTCCCTCATTGAAGGGATTGAGCCCTGGAAGTGTAAACCAAACAAATCCACCCCCGCCACACACACTTTGCTTTCAGTCAGAGTGTTTTATCACAAGAACAAAAAGCAAACTAAAACACTCCAGAAAGACTGAAGTGACTACCAGTTGTTTCTATATTTTAGTTCCTCATTAACAACAGCTATCTGATAATCTTTATCCTGAAATAACTTTTTTCTACATGTGCGATTATTACAAAACACACTTATCATTGCCTTAAGTATCAACATTCATTTTATGCAAAATAACTTCCTCAGATATTTTGAGGAATCTGAGCACTCAGGGCCATGGGAGACGCTGTTACTAGCTACCTACCATGGAACCCCTGTGCATATGTAGACCTAAAGAGAACACATAACACTACACACTTTGAAATGTCGCTGATGGAGTTTCCTTCGGGCAGAAAAGAAATGACTCACAAATGGGAGGCTACCTCGTATATTAGTGACTGAGAAATCTTATTAAGGAATGTGATTGCATATTTCATTCCTTTGGGTTCACTCAGATCATGTTAGTCTTGTAAAGATCATTTGAGTGATGCTACTTACCATTCCCTAGCCTTGCTAACCGCCTGCCCATCCATCTCCTGGTGACTGAACATGACATGGGGACCACAGTGAGCCTCTTCTGGGTGGAGTCCAATATGGAACAGGTTATCAGCCAAGTCTTGAGGGGTCTTACCTGTGAGCCTGCTCAGGACACTGCCCAGTCTGGGAAGAATCAAGCTGACTCTTGTCCTGGGTCATTGCCAACTTTTCAGCTGCAGCAATTGGACAACCAGAAAGACTGTTTCAAAAGAGAAGTGTTAGAGGATGTGAGTGAGCGTGACAATGTGGTTTGTCTTGGCACAGGAACACAACACCCTTGGCACACAGCAAATGTTAAGTCATATTAATAGTTCACTTAGCGCCATTGTCATACAAAAGATCCCAAAGGGTTTGCAAACTGCAGTGTCTACATTTGTTCCCTAGCTCCATCTGAGAGGTGACAAGTAGTGAAGATATTTAATGAAAATTAAAATATTATATAATGAGGAAATAGCAAAAGGATTCTGAAACTCAGAATTTCAAGTACAATGTGCTCATTCCCATACACACTTGTCTGACTATAGAACTTAGCATGATAATTCCACAATGTATCTTAGGAACTTTGGCAAAATTTTAGAGGCTAAATTTTATATCGTAGTTAGATTGAAAGCACAAATATGAAATCTGTTGGAAATATGCTTATAAGCCAAAGCATACTTCATAATCACATACTACATATACAATATAAAATGTGCATATAAAAAGAAAAAATTCCATGGCTGAAGGGATGGTTCTGTGGTTAAGAACACTGGCTGTTCTTCCAGAGGACCTGGGTTTGATTCCCAGCACCCACATGACAGTTCATAACCATCTATCACTCTAGTTCTAGGAGACAGCACATCCTCTTCCAGCCTCTATGGGCGCTGCACACATGTAGTGCAGAGTCATACATGCAGGCAAAACACCCATACGTATTATTAAAAATAAACCAAAAATTTCACTTAAAATATCTATATGTATTGTCCATACATTTGTACGTAAATACACAAAATGTGCTTTATTTTAGTTTCAGTTTAATGAAAAAAGCATCCGCTCTTTGCATGGCTTGCGGTCACAACCTGTGAACTGTACAGTGCAGCCCTTCACGCCGTGTGCTGAGTGGGATTCCTGACAATCCACAGGGAACTGACGCTAGTCTCCAACAGCCACAGTGCTGGTGCACTCTGGGGCGGTACGTGGGTGTGGTTGTCCGGACACAGGGCATGAGCGTCTTCAAATCCAATCGCTTCTTTGTTTCGCTAATACAGATTTCCCTGAGCTTGAGACGACTTGCTAGCTATTTCAAGAGGTAACATTTAGTAGCGACCTAACGGTTCTCTCAACGCAATGGCCTATTATTTCGTCTGTGCAAAGCTTCTCTTGCCTTTCGCAACGTAAATGGTTAGCAAATCATCAGGATTACCTTCTGTGAGTGTTGCGGTTGCTGTTTACATGCCCCCTTCCTGTGCATCCTGGGGTGGGACACTTGAGCACATTCTCATGCATGGCAAGAACTAAGCACAAAACACCATGGGAAAGGTGAGAAAAGTTACCATCCATATACAACGCACATTTACTTCTCCATTTTACATCCAAATGACGTCAAGATTCCCCCATGCTTCTTCCTGATTGAACAAAAGTCCCTGATAACTTCAGAAACGAAACCCAGAAAGTTAGTTCGTATCTGCATTGCTCTGACTGTCAAACAGCATTAGATCCCCTCCCGGAAATGGTTCTGCTCACATTTAATTGACAGATGATTCTTTGTAGCTCTGGGGCCACGCACATGCTAGGACAGACCCTGCTACCTCTCCTCACGCTCACTTTTCCTCTAAGTGCATTTCTTAGCAGCGGAGAAGTTGTTTCTCCACGCAGCGCTTTCAGTTCTTTTCCTGTAACTTGAAGGTCTCTGCATGTAGTCTGTTTTACTTCTGGGGGTGTTATTTTGCATCTGTTCATCCACCCTCCCCTGCCAGGTGACAGTGGTAAGAGTAAGGCTGAACAAGACATCAAAGACAACAACAAGACACTGGGGCGCTAATAAGGTTGCAGCTGGCTTGGGTGGGGAAGAGCTAGTGACTTGCCAAATACTGACTCCCAGCTGGGGTTGGTGAGGTATCCCCACCTTTACTCTAGGGTGGCCCAAGAACTGTCCCCATAAATAGAGGAGAAACTGTATAACATACCAGTGTTTTCACCTAGTCCTTCTCTTCACGTCTATGGACAAGATCACTGATGAGCTATGGTGGGGATGATAGGGTGGAGCAGCTCAGCTATAACAAGGCATCCTGAGAGAATTCCTAGGAGCAGGTGATCTCGTGGTAAGGGCAGGCCAGAAGGCCAGGGTGTCCTCCTTCCTTTAAGAGGAGACTAGATTCGCATATCCGCAAAGGGCCGTGTAGTCACACTAGACAGTAACACTGGCTTATCTTCTGTATCCATGTTCTGACCTCTGGGGCTTTACTGACACTGTGTGATGTAGCTGTCGTTCTTAGGGCCAGCCAAGTCAGGGACAGAATGCAAGCTGCCTGCAAGGTGCCCTCCTGAGATGCCAGTCAGTAGTGTTGCAGCTCACAGCCCAGCTGTGTCCCAATCTGAGCCACTCTCCTTCTGCAAAATAATCTCAGAGTGGGGAACCAGGTGACTAGGGACATCCTGACTCAACAGATGAACCTTTCCTTGCTGTATCTCCCACAGAAAGGTACCAGGGCTCTTACACACAGTCTTCCTGACCTTTCCTCCTGGGTGCCCTGAGATACCCACTTCCCTGGAACTATGGGTAATGAGCTCTCTTTTGAATAGCAAACGTCTCTTCATCTGAAATTACCATTCCTGAATTTATCTAATATATATTTTAAACCACATAGCTAAGCTGGGCATGGTAGAGAAAGAGACAAGCGATTGATTTTCATGAGTCTGCGGCCAGACACAAGTCCTTGGTCTCAAAATCTAAAACAAAACAAGACAAAGCCCCAAAGCCCCTTACATAATTAGATGGAAACTGCTTGACACACGGAGGTGAGATTATGTTTCCATTCCTAATTCCCATCGTGTGAGGCTGCACTGTGTGCATGGCCGGGCAGGTGTGCCCTCAGGATAAGGAGTACTCACTTTCCAGAGGAACTCGTACTTTGTGGGGACACCCGGAAAGGCTGCGGTGGTGGGGGTAGAGCCCCGTTACGTGCCCCGTGCCGTCACAGCCAGGGATGGGGCACTTGGCCTCCCTCCTCTCAGGCCTTGGTGAGTCTGCAGAGAAACAGAAGTGAGACACTCACATGGCGCTGCCTCCCCCTCGTTCAATAGAGTGGCCTTGCGGGTGTCACGCGCTATTCAGTTTTGCCATCATAAACATTCTTCTTATGTTGCCTTGAATAAAACCCTCAACTAAGACCCGTGGAAGCAAAACACATTTTCAATTTTCTTGGATTCCTAAGCGAAGGCTGACACAGGGCAAGGGGCTGTTAAAACACAGAGATGGTTTTAAATTGTCATGTCACATAGTGTAGGTAAGTCCTTATTATGAAAAGTCACCTCGTGCCAGGTGAACATGCTCCTAAAAAGAAGAAAAGAGAGAAGAAAAGCGAGAAAGGAGAATTTACTTAACCTCAAACCATCCTCTATTGAAAGAGTTTAGAAAGTGGCAGATATAAAATTACAAGACAACTCGCCCACCATATTGGCAGGCCTTTCTGGCTTTGTCCCTGTGGGTCCCTGGCAGCAGGGGAAGTTGTGGGTGGACAGCTACTCACAGAAAAGTTGAGTTTGTTTCACGCAGCGCAGCTGATGGGGCAGAGGGAGGTCAAGAGGCTGTGTCCTACACAGCCAAGTCCTACAAACAAAGCCCAAGACTCTGAAGGGAGTCCTGACGTGGGGGAGGGCCTGTCTCTTAGGAGTAGAGTACATGAGGTGACCGTGGAGGGGAGCTGTAAGCAGTGCTGAGGAAACTCGGAGCTGAGGTGATCGAAGAAGCTTTTAGAGGGAAGTGTTCCAGCGGGGCACCTGAGCAGAGGAAAGGACAGAGAGTGGGGCTTCCCAGCCACCTGAAAACGTCGGACCTGTGAGGCGGGCCTCCCAGGGACTGCCAGTTACCACAGGATAGGAGCTCAAGATGGGAAGGCTAAAGATACTACCAGGGGTCTGATTTCTGGTACGTACGGTTGAGGGTGAGAGAGGCTTGTAAATGCATAACATGAACGAGTACAAACGAGTAGGAACATGAATGAGGTTAGCACTAACATGCACAGACACATGCACACAATTGTATAGGCACACACATACACACACTTATACACATGCACCTGTGCAAACACACACGTGTACATGTATGCACAGATACATGCACATGTGCACACACATGCACATATGTGTACATGTGTACACACATACATGCAAACATGTACATTCGTATAACACACACACATACACACACATAGCCAAGATGGTAACAAAATGACACAGAGCCGCAATCTTATTATCCAAGCTGCCCTAACTGTGTTCATGGTGATACTCATCAGGAGAAGTTCTGTGTGCGTCATGGAGTATGTGAGTCCTCACAGGAAGGAGCAAAACAGGCTTCGGAAGGGATGTGGACTCTCAGTGTGGGTCAACAATAACACTGAGCAGGCTTGAAGCCCACGGTGACAACAAGTACTCTACGCGATCCCACTCTCAACTGCTGGCCTGGAGCAGGGGAAAGAGCCTGTCATGTGGGGCTGGGAAGGCCATCCCCTCCTGCTCTAAAGGAGCCACCCAGAGCGGGCCACTGACATGGGATGTGTCAGACATCTCCAGGCCACTACACTGCATGAGCAGACATGTCTCCGTGACACCAAGTCACTCCAGTGGTTGGATTACAAGCACTGCTAGGCAGATGGGGCACAGCAGGCTGTGTGTAATCCAATTACATGGGGGCATGGTTTCTGTAAAGAAGGAGGGGCTGAGGAACTTCCAAGTTGTAGCCAGCACTGACAGGTCAGGGCCAATAAGGAAGCTGAATGCCGAGCACTGCAAGTGCTCAGAAAACAATCGAGGACAGGGATGCCCAGAAAACAGCATTGCTAAGTAAGGACAGGATTTAACTAAAATGACTGTGGTAGGGAGCTGATCTTTTCTGTACTCTGTAAGAGAAAAAAAGTATATTAAGATTGTAATGTTCTGTGATTTTGTGCAAACAAGTTTTACTCAATGCAAATATAATGCCAAGTTTCAAGTCCATTTTGGGCATGTAAAATTTGTAGGCCACCGGGCAAAGTCTTTGAAGTTTGTTGGGAGTGAACTGAGGGGTTTGACGCCACTGCAAAGTGCCACTCACTGAGAGGAGAAAACTACCGTGTCTGTTTTGATGTGCTGCCTCTCCTCACTTGGATCTTGTCCACATGACACCACATTTCTAAACACTGACCGGGTTGGCGCTCGGCGCTTCCCCTCCTCAGCACACTGTGTCTGAGGGAAGCCAGAAAGGGTGTTGGAGATAACGTGGCTGGCACCTGCCCAGGTGGGGCCCACTGACAGTCCACCATGCACCTTTGTCTGCTGCTCTCTCCTGGGCCTCCCAAAACAAAGCTGCAGATGAAATGCTCTGGAGGGCAGAACCTGTCTGCATGATAAGAAACCAGAGCACAGGCTGGGGCAGCTTCAGAGCCTGCCTCCTCTTTCATTTTCTTTGTATAGCACTACACAATGAGGGGGCTTCATACTCTGGTGCTACTGTGTCTTGGCTTGCCTGGGACCGTCTCCTTCACACCAGGCAGACTTGCCTCATTGTTCCTAATGCTCCTCTTACTTGACAAGTGTCTCCCGATGGGCAGCACAGTGCTTACACTGCGGCCTCCTCTCCAAATTTTCAGAGTTTAGCAGACTTACTGTCGCACTGCTGGCTCCTCTGTAGACTCGGGTATAACAGCATGCTAAAATCCTAATGTTCTGTCCTTAACATGACCAAAGTGTCCCCCAACTCAGAACAGTATTTTAAGGAAGATGGAGAATAACGGCCTGAATGATCACCTATAAACAAAGAATGCAGGTCACAGAATAATGTCCCCATATTTCTGGTTCTAGGAGCATTGAGCAGTGGACATGTGAATGCAGAATGGTAGTTCTGCAGGCATCGGTACCTATGCATACACAACAGCATGCATGCCACCCTCCATACTTGCTCAGCGGAGCCTGGTCATCTTCTAGGGGCTTTGAACTCTAAAGCAATGCCAGGCCTATGCCTTAAGACATCCTCTTCATTCTTCCAGTCTCCCCAGTAGTGTCCTAACCCACTAACCTACCAAGGGTTGCTAGACACACCCTATTGTGTTATTAATTTTGAAAATGAAAGATGATTTTAAAACCTTATAAAATAAACCAAAAGATCAACAAGTATTTTAAGTTAAAGTTAAAATAAGGTTTCTACTTACATTGCTTGTAAAACACCATCAATTATAAGCTCAAATTTTATCTTGTATGTGATTTAAAAAGAAAAAAAAATGATTTAAACTGTTGCATGACCTTCCTATTTCAGGGATGTTAAGTTGGGGAAATAAAGACCTTAAAATAAACAAATCATGACTTTGAATGAAGATCATCTTTTTTTTTTCAGATTTTACAGTTTTAAAAAGATAGGTAAGGAAAAGTGAACAAATTACATACTGATAGATGTGCACAGAGTTATCAATGTTGCCTTGTCTGAAGCCACACATTATTATTATTATTATTATTATTATTATTATTATTATCATTCTGTTCCCATCAACCCCTTGCTGGGTGTTTGTCCAGCATCCTCCTCCTCCTTACTCTACTTAGTGTTTCCATTTTCTCAGAGCTGCACAGCATTATTTGATAATTGGCAGGTCAGTATCAATATGAACTTAAAATTACCAAACAATTTACTTTTGGGTCTTTTTTTCAACCAGAATAAAAAGGATGTCATTTTCTAAGCCCTCAAGATCTATGGCCATGGTATTCCATTATATCTTTCCCTGGTTCTGTGGTTATCAAATTCCAGGATATCCAACAATCTCCAGAAAACTTTGCTGAAACAAAAAAGCAAATCTTTGGCAGTCTGAATCTGACTGGACCCTGAACATGCCCATGTTAAATTGATTCTCTGGCACCTGTGGACTACAGGGCATAGTCACTCACCAACAGACCAGACCAGGCTTCCGGTACAGGAACAGGTGTCACCTCCATCAGGGAAGGTGTATCCCCTCATGTCAGAAGAACGATCTAAGATCTGCAAGCATAGTCCCTATTTCAGCTTCAGTTGGATCCAGGCATCTGTGGGCTCCCACTGGTAAGCTGGGAAGAGCACCATCTTACAAGTCTATTGACCTCCAGGGTTATTCTAAGAAGGCTCATCACATCCTGCTTGGCTTACGAGTGCCTTGATGTCTGTCATTCTGAAGCTTTAAAGCAACCCAATAAGCCCAGAACAAGAGGTAGAATGATTTGTCTAATAAAATATGTTAAAATCATCTAAAAACTTCCAGTCAAGCACTGTTAAAAGGTAGGATTAATTCTCAAGAGCTAATTCAATGAGACAATCAAAAGGGGTACATTTTTTTTCAGGTGTTAAGACACCATACCAACCACAGACTTTGAGCTGATAGCAACCGAAAGAGTGGCTGCAAAGTAAGAAATGGTGTGTTTCACAATTATGAATTGATTTTTAAATTACATTGTTGTCAAAAGGCTAATCTAGAAATAGGCACATTTAACATTTTCACACTCTAAATCATCTTTCTTCCTGTAATGAACATAAAAATATGCTTACGTTTATTGTTAAAGATTTGTCTTCCACTGGTGTCAGTAACTTTGGCTTGCCTTCGTTCCCTCGCCAGGTGGTCCAGGAGAAATCGGTCCAGCTCCTTGTAGGTGTGATGGAAGACAGAACCTCGTTCAGCCTGTAGAGCAATAGCCTGCTCCAGCAAACTCAGGTTCCCCTTTGCTTTCTCCATTTCACCAGGCTCTTCTGTAACTGTGACCAGGCTTTCTCCATCTTCAACCTCTGGGAAAGAAGGCTTGGCGTTCACAGCCAAGGGTTCCATGTGAGAGTTCTGTGGGTCTCTGCGATCTGTGTCAGAATCACACCTGTTTTCACAAGCAACAAATTTGTCACCTTCAGCTTTTATCTCAGGACCTTCCAACAGGTCCTTTTTATTGTATGTCAGCTTGTGTTTGGGGCCTCTGTGAGGATCACTGTCCTCTGAGGAATTGGAGCCACTGCCCCACTCATTCTCTGCACTGTCAGAGTCACTTTCACTGTCACCAGAAGAGCAGAAAGGTAGCTGGGAACCGTGGGCCTTGTCTCTTCCATCATCCGAATGAATCACAAAGCATTCATCTGCCTCATCACTCTCTGCTTTTAAAGACTGGATGCCACTGTCATTTAAGTTCTCACATATGGTCTTCATGGACGTACTTTCTTCAAATTTGCCTAAGTGCATCAGAGATTTCACCATTAGCTCTGGATAACACGTGTATTGGTCTTCCTTCTGGAGTGAGTTTTCTTGTGCAGGTAAATGAAGGCTCTCATCCATAGGCTTCACCATGATGCCCTCTATGAAAAAAGGAAACAGATATTGAAAAAGAACAGAACAAATCCATTCAAAGGGCCTGGGCATAGTGTCAGGGACCTGTAATCCCAATACTTAGGAAACAGAGGTAGGAGGCTAGGAAGTACAAGGATAGTTTAGACCTCAAGTGAGATCCTACCTCTAAAAAGCAGCCAATCACCAAACAAGAAGCCAAAGACCTTTTAAGGAGCTTGTATAACTCTTCGTATACATGTATAAATCTGCATGGATATGGGTATGCCTACAAACTATGCATGATTTGTGCTGCCTATTAATTTTATGAGCACTGATGAGAAATATGAATAAGCTCAGTGCTCACATATGAAGAGCAAAGTCCATTTAGGGTACTGTCACCACAGAAACGGGGACTTTGACCACACCGCACCACACACGAGGTTCTTGCTATTATACTCAAATACAGTCCCTGCATCTTAGAAGCCAGGAGCAACTTGAATATTCTTGCTGCACACTGCAGAGAAAAATGGTTCTTACATTTCTCTGGATCGTGGCAGTGCATCTTTGAAGAGTATTCGAATTATATTCTCTATAGCTTCTCAGAAACAGTCTGAGCTTTTATGGAACATTGACTAAGACATAAACACCTTTACACACAGATTGTAACTGAGGGACTCTAAATCTCTCAAGTCTCCACGGTTACTTTCTAATGTCACATTGCAATTCTATAGTCAGGAAGCCACAGGTGGGATAATCATCAGGCCTACACATTTTGAATAGTAGTACATTTTCTTGTCTGAAATGTACATATATTTGTATTATAAAGTAAAGATGAGAGGTAGAGGTGGTCTGAGGATGTCAAATGTGAACAACTTGGGTCCTGTGACCAAGAGCAGAACTGCAAGTGTCCGGGCCATTCCAAAGTAGCTGTCAGTACTACTCCTTTACTTGATTTACTGTAATGTGTGTGTATATATATATGTATGTGTGTGTATGTATAAGTATGTGTATATATGTATGTAAGTATGTGTGTATGTTATGTATGTATGTATGTTCAGTTCACCAAAGCTGCCCCATTGCAAACTATCCAACTGAGTATGTGGATTCGCAGTGAAGAGCAGGCTGTGGAATGTTCCAAACAGCCCACCAAGAGTCCTCTGATGCTCACCAGAACAAAAAATCCTAACAAAAAGACAACCATCTCAAAGGCACGTGGGGGATGGGAACACAAGACGATAAGCCCCCTTACAGACTGTTAAAGACACCAAGTGAAGTGCACTCTGTTTTGATAAACATCTTTGGAGGGAAGGAAAGTACAGCCATCAGCATGAAGCTGTGGCAGAGGGTGTCTGCCTGGGAGACAATGTAAGTTTTTTTGGTGGTTTTTTTTTTTTTTTGTCTCATTCAATATTTTTTTTTTATAAACATTGTCTCTGACAAGGACACTCAAAAATGCATCTCCATCATCTTCCTTTCTGGTAATTATCTCCCTAAATCAACACTGGACTGCCAGGATCAAGTAAATATTGCCATAGTAACTAAAAGCATTTTTGGATGCAGAGAAGAATTCAGTCACAACACTAGTCCCTGTAAATAATGCTGATTATAGGGTGCAGTCTTTTGTTGGGATCTATTCAACACAAACTGAAAAATTTAACATTTCAGTTCCTAGAAAAGAGGCTGGGTAAACAAGCACAAAACGTTGATAGGATGGGCCTATCCTCTCCTGAATCCGTATCAGAGCAACTCCAGCTTTAAATAATATATTAAACATAGTCTAAAATGCAAATGAAGTTTTTCTCAATATCACAGTTGGCTATTAAGAGAAAGTGTAAAGGGTTATGATAATTTTAAAGTATTATGAACTACAGAAAACAAATAAAAAGCATTTTCAGTGAATATGCTCAATTCATTGAGCTATTCTCTCACTCTACTTAACTACCCACATGTGTACAATAATGATTTATAGACATTATACCTAATTATGCATATTTGGGCTGTGTTAGAGTGCTAACAAAAGCTCTAGAAAGCAACAATTACCTCTGTTGCTTAGCTACATAGTTTAAAATATTCCTGTTAAGTGCAGATCACCAGAGAGGCGGAGAGACAAACTCACACATGTGCACAACAACGCACTTTGCTGAGTGACGGCCAACGGCTTGCATTTGGGTCATTTCCAGTTTACATCATTGTTTGGTTCAACTGTTTGTTATATGCTAAAAGAAAATATTTATTAATTATTCTTCAGAAAAAGAGAGGCCCCACAGCCAGGGGTGCTCACATGTGTCACACACAGTGTTTTCTAGGGATAGGGATAAGCCACAAACCAACCTCCCTTGTTCTGAAAACCCTTCCCAGTATTCACTATGAGCATGAGAAAAAGCCCTAAGTTAGCATTTAAACATGACAGATCTGTGACAAGGTGCTGGTTTCTCTCAGCTCGGCCATGGACATCCCTGTTTTCTCTACTCTGCGGTATTATTTTCCTGGGGAGTAGTATGGTCTATCACAGAGGGGTAGAGCTTGAGCTTTGTTGTTAATGTCTGTGCTTGCCTGGACAGGCTGTTTGGCCTGCGGGAGCCTGGGGTCTCAACTAGCACTGTGGGGACAACAGCACAGCCTGTGAAGTCAGTGCAGAGATCTCAGGAACATACAAAAGGCACTCAGTAAATGGTGGCTTTCCTCTCCTGCCTCAGATGCTATTTTCGATAACTGTAATATCAGAGGACTAGTAGGCTCCTCAACCTGAATAAGACTGGCCTACATTCACCAGTAAAAGTCACTCCTAAGAAACTTCAGAGGTCACAGTGAGGAAGGCTCTGCAATGTGACCTTATAAGCCTGTGAGGTCTGCAGCACAGACTGGCACCTGCCCCTCAGAGCTGAGTCACATTACACATGTGGGAAGTCTCAAGACCGCATCTGCCCCTGGCTAGGCAGGGCCTGATTGCATGACCCTAGTCAGCTCTTGGCCTCTGGAGCCTGGATTTTCATCTTCAGAATGAGGGTGGGCCAGTGACTAGACGATCCACCGACCTTTTCTAAGACAATGAACTGATTTGCCTGGCAGAGTGTTCCATTCTCTATTTAATATTCCAGTCCATCTTACAGAGAAACTGAAGTTCCGGGTCTCTCATGGCTTGCTCAAGACCACACAGTTATTCAGGAGAGGGCTATGTCCAGACCAGGGCCACAGAGCTTGAAGTTTGTATCCCTGTTTCTGTTACATACTATAAGTATCTTATAGCCTAGAAATGCCTTATGAGATGGTTCATGAAGCACAGCCATTCTTACTAGAAAATAATAAGAATTCCATGATAAATTTATATTCCAGCCCAGTTATCTTGGGCTGGAAAGAACAATGATCCTTAAGTTATAATGTCAATATATATATATAAGCAACACAAAATTCTCATGCAACTCAGACCTTAACTTTGCTATTATCACAAAGATGGCAAATTGGGAATCCTTGGGTCAACTCCCAGCAGGGCACAGGTTGGCAGTTTCAGAAATGGCCTAAGACTTTCTTTGTCCTGTGTGAACTTCCAACCATGTGTGGTGGGCAGGGGCTTGGGCTGGGAAACTTTCTGATATGTAGATCAAAAAATAGGGTTTTTTTTTCCAGGTATATAAAAGCTCACATTTATTTCCTGAACATAAACCAAGGTTTCCATGATAAGTGGCTGGTAATCCTATATGTAGTTGATGAATTCTCATATCTATCTATCTATCTATCTATCTATCTATCTATCTATCTATCTATCATCTATCTGTCTATCTATCATCTATCTATTATCTACCTGTGTGTCTGTCTACCATCGATCTATTTATCATCTATTCTCTATCTGTTTATCTGTGTATCTGTCATCTATATATGTTTACTCTGATTGAAAACAATTTTAGAAATTCTCTGAAAATGTCATAAATTTTAGAATGAACTCCTTAGTGTGACTGTTTTCGTTTTTTTTTGTTTGTTTGTTTGTTTGTTTTTTATTACTACTGAGTTCAGTTCTGCTTCTATAACCAGGGAGGACAACAGGCAAATTCAGTTATTTAAACTTCTGAATATGAAATTCTGGTAGGAATAAAAGTTATAAAATGAATTTATGTTCTAAAGTTTTGAGACTGGAGTAGTTTGCCCTTTATTTGCTTTTTATTGAGGGTGACATATTAAAAGTGTGCGTTCAGCCCTAGAAACTGCTGTGTCTGGGCAAGAATTTTCAGGTCCCAGCCATGGCCATGTTGCTGGGAACTCCCCAGTTAGGTATACTTTGAAACCATGATGACACTCATTTTCTGTCTCTTCCAGGAGTCTGAGCTTGTCTTGTTTCCTGGTATTCACCTTCCCCAGGGAGGAAGGAATCTCTAGCTCTCCACCCTAGTGCCCACATTAGTTTTCTTGAGACAGGTTAGTGTATGGGGTACAGTTTAGGCCATAAAAAGGAATGAAACACTTATAGGATTCAAGAGCCTGATTCAAGAGTTCACAAGTACTTTATACTCTCATTGCCTGAGCTGCACAGCTGAAGATACAACTAGACATACTCCTGTTAAGGCAAAGACCTTGGGTGCCTGGAGCCAAGGAGCAATGACATTAGGTGCACTTTTGTTGGACTGAGCACTAGCTTTGGCTCCTTTTTCTTCTGTGGATGTTCTTAAAATTCCTCAAAAACTGAAGGCAACTTAAAATCTTTCCTCTGGTGACCTAGGATATGAACATTTATGACCTACCATTTTTAGACATTGCAACTTCATGTAGATATAGTGAAACCTCTGCCCAGTATGCATTTTTGAGGGGAGTGTGGGCATGGGGGACTGAGCCTGCAGAGCAGAGTCAACTGGGGAAGAGTTAGTTCACTTGTCCTTTAGATTGTCTATTAAGTACTTTCTCTCCAGCCTGCAAACTGTGCTACTTTCAGAATAAACTCTCTTTGGTCTTTAATGATTTCATCTTTAATACCAAGACAAGGTTTCTACACACTATGTGGCATTGTAAAATGGACTAGATGGTATCATTTATGTGTCTGAAATATATACTGCGCTGAAAATTAATAGTCACTGTGGTAATTTCAGCATCACTATCAGCAGTATTTCTAATATTAAGGGCAACCATTAGGCTCTGTAAGCGTGCAAATAGATGTCCATAAGTAATTACGACTGAATACATTTGAGTGATATATTCACTTAACTGATCCTAAGTATTTATGATGATCAAATAGATACAGCAGAAGATGGAAGATCTTCTGGATTAGTTGCATGAATAGAACTTAACTCTGTCCATGGTGATCAAAGAACTTCCTCTAAGATCAGAGTCCATCTGCTGTATCTATGAATCAACATACAAAAGTGGCCAGATCAAGAAAATGAAAAAGTTAATGATGGTTATAATTTAAATATGAGCTCCAAGGCTTAATTAAAATCATATACTATTGAAATAAGCTAAAAAACATCATTAGCCATGTACAAATCAGAAGACAGTGTTTTAACCATGGACTCTTGAATACTTGTTAAGATATGGAGATCTCTGACCTGAAACTTGTCCTCAGTCCACATATTTTTGTACCTTTAAAAAATAATATCCATGGGTATTTATAGAATTCTACTTATAAAAAATGATCTATAAATATTACTATCTTTTATTTGTTTAAGTTTTTAAATCAATCACTTGAAAACAAGTGTTTGTTTTCAACTTTCTTTAGAATGTTACTTTCGGTAGTTACATATTTAATCAGACCTGTGCATCTCTACTTTCAGTTTCTTTCAGTCATGCCTCATACCTTAAACTTTTCCTAGGTTTTTGAGAGTTTTTCATGTCTGACCCTTTAGTCTCATGCACAAATCAATCCATGACACTTTAGCTCCTGGATGAAAGTGATTGCCAGCAACTGAGAAGTGGGAAGAAACAAACTCTAAGCCATTAGAGTAGTAGCTACATTTCACCCATCCTTAAAATGACACGTGAAGACTGTGCCAAGCATTTATACATGTATTATAAAGGTAAGCTTAAATTACTTATTTTAGAAATATAAGCGCAGAAGTATTTTTTATGTTGTTGTCCCATTGAAGAAGTGTCAAGGATAACAGCTTTAAATCACTTCTACAATCAATTGTTCTAAGTATTATTTGAAGTATATAAAAACATTAAGGTCATAGAACATCTATATTGAGTCATACTATTACTATTATATTTTTGGGCTAACTAATATTAAACATTGATAAAAAAAATACTTATTATTGTTTTAGCTATAAACATAGAGGATAAATGTGGGTATACATATCATTAGTGTGTGAACAGTACATCATTCTTCATCATTTAAAAGTTATTTTAAAGCCAGGCTTGAGAGTGAACACTTTTAATCCCAGCACTCAGGGAGGCAGAGGAAGATGGATGGATGTGAGTTGTAGGTCAGCCTAGTCTACAAAGTGAGTCTAGTACAGCCAGGGCTAAACAGAGAAACCCTGTCCCAACCGTCCCCCCCCCCCAAAAAAAATCATTAACTTAAAGTTTAAATATGTCCTATAATTCGAAGGATTCCTTTTGAAATTAAGCATTTACTCATACAAACTTTTACTCATATAGACTTTTCAGATTTAAGGCATAGTATCTTCTACACTCTCCACTAAGCGGCATAACTAATCATGACTTGAAGTGAACCCAGGCACAGTCAAGCTGAAACTATAGCCCCGAAACAGAATCTGATTAAAATAAATGGGGCCTTAAGTGAATAATCAGTGAAACACTTGTTTGTTTTTTGTTTCCAATTCCGAAATATAGTTTAACAGCTACAGTAACTCTATCTTCTCCATAGACTAACAGTGACTTTTGATGACAGGAATATATAAAGTTTGGGCCATGCCTTTTTGCTACCTGCAGTGGAGTGATCATTTGTTTCTAAGAGGCTGTCATCCTCATTCCTGTTGTCTGGGTTTTCCTTGCAGTCCGTGTCTGGGCTGTAGTGCCGGGGTTTCATTAACAGAGATTTCCTCTTGTTAACTGGCACTCCCAGCGTCTGCTCTTCGGCTCTCCTCTTCTTCGCCATAGAGCAATCGTATGCGACCCTGAAGTGAGCAGAGCAGGGCAGATTAAGAACACGGAACATGGCATTTACTGCAGCTTGAGATTTGACTTTCACCAACTATAACTCAAAGCACTTGGAAACTTGGAACCTGGAGTTTCGGGTTTATCATTTGTGCTAACAGTGTCTCTGAGAAGTCTACATCAGAAGAATTTGAAAACTCACTGTTACTCCTGAGGAAGCACATGCCAATCTGTGCTTTACTTCATCAAATATGCAGGAGGTGAAAAAAAAAAGATTTGAACCAGTTTGCAAGCCCTAGAAACAGCTAATGTGAAGAAACACCACCAGGTACAAAGAATGTACCAGTGTGGCAAATCTACAGGTTCTCCAGTAGTGATATGACACTGAAGTTGCTTATCTTTGCCATGCTTGTGCCTCAAATCTGAGGTAACACAGGTCTTAGGCACTGATTTGATTGAAAGCCATTCAGCAAGGGAACAAGCTACAGACATGCAATCAACCCATCTCCAGTGACACAAAGATGTGAAGAGTTGTTACCTGGCAATGTGCCTTTGGATTTTTCACCTATTTGGCACACATAACAAACAAATAAAAGGAGGATAAATAAGATTGGATTTCACAAAAATGGCCAACAGTTTATCCTGATTCCCGTTCTCACATGGCTCTGTTTGGAAATGCTCCCGAGGCAGGCCCTTTCAACACAGATTTCCTACATGCACCTCACTCAGAATTAATGCAGATTACTGTGTGAAGTTAAGAGAAACACTCTCCTGGCAAGATCTCTGAAGATCATAGGATTACAACAATAGTGAGTCCGTGACAGATATTTGTTAAATGCTCTTTGAAGATAAACGAGTGAGCTTCACATGAAAAAAATCCAAGAGAAAGAATCCTGGAAGCAGAGAAATAATTTATTAACTCCAGCTCTAAACCAAACAGTTCTTGGTAATACCCACTACTGGGCAGAGGCACTTGTCCTGCTCTCACATCAACACCATGCAAAGATGGTGACATTGTTCAGGAAATCAAGTAGGATACACATTCTTAAATAGCAAAAAGGTAGAGGCAGAAACTTCCTAGGGATGACACAGAAAAAAACAAACAAACCTGGAAGGAGAGAGGGTTAAGTAAGAGTCAAAAAAACAAACAAAAAACCTCTCAAAAACTGAAAACTAGAGAACTAAAATTTCTTGAGATAGAAAGAAATGAGTAAATTTTCTTAGCTAAACTAATGAATTTTCACAGATTTGAACCTAGGTAGAAAGTGAGTAAGTAGAGGAAAGTCAGGACAAGGAAACATGACAATATGGCAATAAGAGCTCCAGGCACCTTGGTAAGGCGTCCTTCAGAAGGTGGAGAACTATGCAGACCCAAGTGCAGGTCTGAGAAGAAAGCACAGGCTGCAGTGTGCATATCATGCTGACGTAAAGAGAATGGGCACAGCAGACAGAAATGCCCTTGCACTCACCATCCTAACAAGGAGCTCCTTTTGAGGGACAGGCCAAAGACACGAAGATGATGTAAGGGCTAGCAGATATGTGAAGACAGTTCAAGAACATCTGGAAGTTTCAAAATCAGTTGAATTTTCACACCCCTCTCCCTGAAATATCTCAGAAAATATTTATGTCAGGTTGCTCAGCCTTTCTGCGGAACCAGGATAATTTGTAGAAAGGAGAGACTCCTATGCCATTCACATAGTAAGAGCAGAGGAAGAAAATTTATTTTAGAATTGGAGTGATTTAAGTTGGTATTGGGAAAGAGGCTAACAACAATATTCAGATGAAGATTTAATGGACTCCTGATTTAATTTTTTGTAGACATATCCAGAAGTCATATTGGTGAAGAAATGACAGGTCTATTTTTGAGGAATTGTGATATTGACTTGAATGTTTCATGTAGCACTATTTATAGTAACCAATATGTGGAAACACCTCAACATCCATGGACAGATGAATGGACAAAGAAAATGTTTGTACATACAGTATATAAAATTAAACTTTAAACAGGAAAAAATATTGCCATATTTGTCAAATGGATAAACCCTGAAACATAAGTCATAAACACAGAGAGAAAAATGTGCATGATTTTTCATACAAATAAGAAACACAAGAATGTTTTGCTCATAGAATCAAAGAAATAGTTGTTGTCTTGACTGGCAAGGAAATTATTTCTCTACTAATTAGTTTTTATATCACCAACATATTCTATACTGGCTGCTAGAGGAAAAAGTCCTCAATGGTCTTTCCTAGTCCCTGCCTGGCAAGATATACCCAATGTTGCAATAGTAGTGTGAATGTTAAAGGAATAACTATCCACTTTCTGATTTGATATGGGGTCTGTCCACAGGAAAGATTTTATGCCTGGTGCTATAAATCTAGGCAAAACCTCATGGCTGGGGAGATGTCAGGCCCCAGAGGAGAAACTATTGCTTTTGTTACATTAAATAGTTATGCTGACAAACATCTGAATAATTGTTTACACCTATGGATTTGCCTTGGTCAGGAAAACAACCCCCACTACCTCAGTGAGTAACAGTTAATGAAGAGACTTAAAATTTATTAAGGATTCAAGTACAAGTAACTGTACTTCAAGTGGCTGAATCATCTATATTAACCTCCCTAATCCAAGGTCCTGGGAGCATCACTGAAGAATGAATGAAAATAATGTAGGTGCTGGTGGATGATGAAGAGAGGCAGGAAATACTGATTTCTAGACAGGAAATGGCTGCTGCACACATCAGCTCATAGCAGCTGTGATTATTTGCACAAGACCTGCACAATATGAAGGCAGTCAATATTCCAATTTGCATGCAGGGAGGTGCCACAGAGGCCTCACCCTGTGGGAGCAGCCATTATCAACTAATGGTTGCTGAGGGAAGGTCACTATCTTTTGGAGACATGGCTGCTAGAAGGGAGTCCATGTCACAGTGAATGGCCCCACTCACACATACTTGGGAACCACTAACTGGACTTGGGATCATTAATAACAGCAAATAGTGGGAGGACTTGAAGTTAGGAGTAAGTGGTAGACATGCATGATCAAAATACATTATATAAAATTCTGAGAAATTAAAGAACATTATAAAAAGAAATAGGGGTTGCTGTGTGCTGAAAGAAGGAAATGGGGAAATTACTGATAAACATACAAAATTTTAATCGAGCAAAATGAAGAAGCTCCAGAGATCTGTTAACCAAATCTCACAGGTCAATATGTATCATTATGTAACAATGTGCATCACACATTTAAAAGTGTGTTAGAAAGGTGATTTCCATGTGAACCAGCATTAGCATCATAATATTTAAGATGAAGGTGGTAGAGGAAAGAGATCTGTTGACACAGGGAGCCATTTATCATGGGGCTAGTTAGCAAGGGCTAATCAGCCTGGAAATACGATTTCTTTCATTAATGAGAGGGGCTGCCCACAGGCTGGGTGATTCTTCAGACGTCATCTTTTTATAACATTATCATACATAGAAAGTGGCATTCTACAAACAAACAAGCAAAGCTACCAACTTGGGACTGAGTGTTGAACGTAATGTGCAGGGTCTCAAGGCTTGTTTTGTCCTCCATATTGCCAGACCAGCACATCATATCTGGACCAATTCTGTGTGCATTTAACAAAACGCAGAAACAGAACTCTGTAGTTGGAGGGCAGGTGCTTGACATAAAGCTTTGGCTAGTGATTTTCAGGTGCATTTACATGACAACCGCTTTATCTAGAGATGCTACTGAGCTGCAGCAGTTTAGAAACTAAGCACCTTTACGGTGCTAAGGACTGGGAGACAGCACCTCAGTTATGAGCAGGTGCTGCTGAGGACCCAAATTCAGACCCTAACACCCATATCAGGCAGCTTACAACTGCAAATAACTTCAGCTTCAAAGTGCCTCTGGTTTCCACCGGCACCTGATTTCACATGTGCATACACTCAAACACAGACATAGGCATATAAACATAATTAAATTAAAATAGACATTTAAACAGGTAAAATCTTTAGTGATCTGAAGTGGAGAAGCAGCTTGGCCCTTATAAGATAGCTGTCAATGGTGATAAAAATCACTATTTAGATAAAATAATAATTTTGAGTATAGGATGAAGAGATATTGTGCATATTTTTTAAATCAAAAGTACAAATTCATGCTTTCTAAATAATTTTTATGCTCATAGACCAATGCTATTCTAAGTTTTTATTGGAGAAGCTTCTCTTTGAACAGTGGCAAATACAAAGACTCAGCTGTTCAAAGTGCTGAAAATAAGTGAGCACCCACTTCTAAACAGGACATTTATCTCACCACTCCCTGGGTGGTGGAGGGTTAGGGATCACTATACCAGGTGTGGACAGAAAGAATGCACATGCTAGCTCAAGAGGAGAAGGTCTACCTTCTGGGCATGGCAGCCACTGAAGTACGTCCTCCCTACAGTGGGATTTGCCTGCACTGGGCCTGTGCAAGACTGGCCTGCCAAGAGGCAATCAATTGGCTTATGGGGCCATTTCCCTCACTGAAGAATTACTGACTATTTATAGATATTAGGGGAAAGGGAGATCATTGTCTTCAACTGAGATGAGATGATCAAGCTCTAGTGGATAGCTCCACACCCATGGGGGACAGGCCTGGTTAAGTTCAGTGGGTCACAAAACAAAAAGAGGTGGATGTGGAAAGGAGGCTTCTAGGGAGAGTTGAATGACAGGGGCGGAAGAGAGAGACAGGAGAGTAGAGTTAAGAGTGATCAGAATACATACACGCAACTATGAAACTACCGAAGAACAAATTTAATTTATCAAAAAGTAGAGGGTTAGATTTATCTTCTGTTAAGGGTACTGAAACAGATTTGGCAGTCCTGGCTATGTAGTTGGCCATGAACTGCTGGATCTTTTGTAACATTAAATTTCTCGTCTAGCAAGTGGGGAGGATAATTTCTATATTATACATGTTAAGGACTAAAGATAACATATCTTTGCTGACAAACCAGGTCAAGACAGAGTGGGGTGGTTCTCGATTCAGTGCTCCTTGGGCTCCACCAAGCACCAGCCGATGCTGCCACTTCCCCGCACTCTGCGGACTAAGAATGCACACACGCCCGTGGGAGCATTCTATTTTTCACTTTTTATTTACATTTACATAAATTAGGTTTACACATAACATTTGCTTTAAATCTCACATTCTGTGCATTTCTCTATTGCAAAATACTCACAGCCCAGACAGCATTTGGAGCTAAAATGAAAGGCTTTATAATAAATATTACCCTTTGTGTGTGCATGGAAAATGGTCCCTTTCTAGTTTTCCCTGAGGGCACACTATTTTGGCTTTATTGTGACACTTCACTGTGACACTGCAATGAGGGAAAGCCATGCTTTACATGTCACGGAGAGAAATGCCACAAAATGCTAACATATCTTCTCAAGGTTGCCAGAAATCATTTCCACTGGGCTGTGTTTCCCCATCTGCAGAGCTCTGAAATGTAAAGAAAATAAATGAGCTCTATTATCTATATTTTTCTAGCAGATGAGAAAGAAAGAGAAAAAATACAGTCAGCTCTGCATTTATTGTTCTATTCAATCAAACTGTTGCTTTAAATACCCAAAGGCCTCCCCAGGGGACTTAATCAATGCACCAAACAGTTTAAACATCATATTTTGGGTTTTGATTTTATTAAACTAGCTTCTTAGAATTTGTATTTGCCCATGAGAACTTTTTGGGTTACATTCCTAAGAAAAGACTCCATTTAGAAATTGAAATTCCAATTTGAAATGTTTTTACTATTGTATGACATATAACTGAGTTTCTAACTCACTCACACAAGCCACACATAGCACTCACCACAGGATGATTTCTGTAAGTTAAATTTGTGAAAAATTCATGTGTCAGAAAAAAAACCACACTGAAAACCCTGCCACTATTCTTTCTAGTCTGTTTTCAATAGTAATCTATTCCCAAAGCAAGCTAGAAGATATTAAGCCAATTAAAACTATAGAGCCAGAGATGCACTTGTTTTTGAGCCCTCATAAATGAAATAGAAAAATAGATTATTAAACTCTGCATCCAAGGAAACCATTTACATGTTTCAACACTTTCATGGAGAACTCAGAGCAAGAATTATTATGGACTTCTTATAACTGGTCAGAACACCACAGATCCATTGACAAGGGCCAAGAAATATGAATCTGTATTAAGACTAAGACCTTCTTTTAATTTTAATCATTTTACATCCCAAGGGTGCTCCTCCCTCCTTTCTTCCCCGTACTCTTTCTTCCTCTTCCCCTCAAAAAGTAAATTTAAAAAATTAAAAAATACTATTTGAGAATGAGAGAAAAATAAATACTCTTGGGTGTGTTTGAGCAGAGAAAATTTAGTGCCCCATCAAATAACACATGGATGCTGTAATGGATTAGAATGTACATGAACTCAGTTATTGAGATAAATATGAATAGAATCCAACAAAGAAAATTGTCAAAAATAAAATTTGACAAATCAATTGAAAGAAAAGACTAAGAAGATTGATATGAAAACAAAGGCATGATGATTAATAGAATATTTTTTACAGAAATAAGGTTGTAATTTTAAAACTGGCGTGTGTGTGTGTGTGTGTGTGTGTGATTTGTATATGCGTGTATATTTACATTCTTGTTTATATGTGGGTGTAGGTGCACCATCACAAATGCGTGTGGATCAGGGGTATCCAATCTCGTCTTCCAACTTGTCTGAGAGACAGGGTCTCTTGCTTGCTACTGTATAGGCCAGGCTAGCTGACCGTGAGTTTTCCAGGGTTTTTCTGTCTCTGTTTCTCATTTCAAGATGGTAGCACTGAGATTATAAGTGCTGTTGTGGCTGATGGCTGAAGCCACACAGATGGCTTCTAGGAATTAACTCAGGTCTTCACACTTGAAGGCAAGCTCTTTACAACTCTCCCCAGCCTTGGGATTGTAACTGAAGAAACCCCAAAACACTCTACAAATAAAATTTGATGACAAGAAAGTAAATATAGAAAGACTGCTATTCAAAGCTTGGTGACACATCTATAAACCAGTAATAAATAGAGCAATTTGGGTTGCCATCACAATGTGGAAAAACCTAATGACAGAACTAACAGACAAGGTGCAAAATCTCCATCAAGCCAACACCTTTTTGAGTCCATTTGCATTCCATACCACAATTATAAAACAAATTCGGGCTATACTTAGAACAATAACCAGTAATTAGGACAGTTGACTTCTGAGGCTTTTGTATTCTTCTTGGAAAAATACAACCCAACAATTTTCAACGATATTAATACATATGGGCAGTACTATAGCTCAGCTGATAGTCTTAAGAGGATATTCAATAAAGATATAGCATTGAATGAAGTCGAAAAAAATCTCTCGAATTTTTATTAAAGAAAGAGAGACATAAAATTGTAATTTTCCTGTAAATTTTTTATACTGTATACATAGTTCGTATGAGGATACTTTGGAAAAATGATGAATAAAAAAGAAGAATCAGGAATTTAAAGGTCAGATGTTTAGATAGCATGTCAGCTTCACGTTACTGAAGCAAAGTGTCTAGTATACACTTATACCAGAAGAAGAGGAGAAAATTCATTGTTAGTCACAGTTTTGGAAGTTTCACCATGAGCGGTGGTCTTGTTGTAGCAGCAAAACATATCAAAATTCTTTACTTTATGGCTGAGTGCAAGAACAGGACATGGACAGTCTCATACAACCCCTTTAGGGTACATCCTCATGTGCCCTCCGCCTTCTACATGAGCCAGGCTGAGCATCAAGTCTTTAACATTTGAGTTTCTCGAAGACATTCCAGCTCAAATCTCCAGTATATTGGGAAATCAGGAAAATCTCCATTAAGAAAATTCAATTTTCTCAGTCAGCAAGAGGAAAATCATGCTTGGTACTGGAAACCTAGCCAACTACCAGGGCTAGTAAAGTCATGGATACTGGAGGAGAGCTTAAGAGCCACCACTTTACGAAAACAGCATAATACTTGATTACCTTCAAAATATTTGCCCTTATATCTACAGATAAGATACCTCACTCCTCATCAAAGACACGTGCAACTGCCAGAGACCATTATGGAAAAACACAACCAAAATGCAGCCCTAACAGATATAACAACATAACTCTAGCATTTCAGCATGTAAGGCTTGAGGTCATTTCCAAAGAGCGGGTGGAAAGACTGTGAGAGCTAGAGTTTCAGGAAGTTTGCTGTGAGACCTTGTCCTGGAAATGTCAGAAGCTACGTCTGTAAAGTCTCATCCACATGACTGTACAAATGTGAGCTGATCAAGGAGGACACCGAGAGATGTGCCAATTTCGATGAGTCTTTGTTGCTGTAGGAAGCTCAAGATGCCTCAGCCCCATTCAAAGAACTATAGGCAACTAAGAAATACTGAGAGTGGGAGAAATTATCTTCCTAAGGGCAAAGCACATCAGTTAGTTATCCAAGCCCAAGTGGTCAGCCCTGAAACATACATACAAATAACATTATACACATGGAGCAGTTTATATTTATGCATTTAGGAATACACTCATCTCTCCCCACATATATGTGTATGAATATATATATTCATATATATATATATATATATATATATCTCAACAACTAATGAGAAAAGAGGTCATGAATTTGACAGAGAACAAAGAGAGGTGTATGGGAGGATTTGGGTTTGGAAAGAAGAAAGGGGTAAATTAAACTATTATAATCTCAAAAAAAGCAGTTACAAAAAGAACTCAGGATGTGTGTGTGTGTGTGTGTGTGTGTGTGTGTGTGTGGTGTGTGTCTGTGTGGGTCTGTATGTGGTGGAAGGGCAGGGGGAACCTCATGAGCTTCCATTCCAAGCGAGGAGCTATTGATAGCTGGTGGCTTCTAGAGGAAAGCCAGCTTTCTTTTGGTGCATGATCCCTGGTAAGTCATCCACTCTAGCGGGTGGGACCAGAGCTATGAATATATAATCATCATAAACTGGACTTGGGTTATTTAAATAAAGATTAAAAAGGACATGAAGTTGGGAGGAGATGAAGAGGTGGCAGGTGGATCTGGGAGGAGTTAGGGGGAGGACTGGAGTAAAAAGATGACCAAAATATACTGTATGCCTATATGACATTTCAAAGAGTTAATAAAAATATTGTATTTACAAAAAGAAAAAATTAAATGAATAAAAATTTTACGTGTATAAGGGAAAACCACAAAAAAACAGTAGTCAGAATTTTAGACAGAGGAACAGCAAGTCAAAACTAAAGGTTCAGGGGCAGTATTGTGTCTGCAATATTCCAGGAGTAGCTGGACACTAGATCAGAAAGACAATGGATCCAGATAATGCTGAGAATTATTTGCTGATTTAAAAGTTCTGACTCTATGGAGACATGAAGATTCTGTAGTATTTTGAGAGATGACACATAATGATTTTACTGTTAGTAATATGACCTGGTCTTTTCAGCAGACACTGCAGACTATGAGTTTAGAAGCACGTAGAATAATGGGAAGTTTACTAATCATACCAATAAAAACTGGTGGGTGATTGATTTGGACTCTGGTGGTATCTACAGGGCTGATGGAAAATTCTGAACGTATTTGGAAGAGGAAGCTAACTTGCACTACTGTGAGAGTAGATGTCATATTCAGAAAGGAGTGAATATTGGTTTAAGACTTGTAACTGTTGTGACTATAACTGAGAAGCAAGATTTGATGGCTGCACAATCTGGAGCATGTTAAATCAACATGTTTACTGGCTATGGAAATAGGATACACTCAGAAATATATCCAAATAGTACCTTGGATGTCTGATCTCGTGAAATCTCCTTCTTGTACCACACCGAAGATGATGCAAATATATGTTTGTTTGTTTTTTTTATTTTGTAAGAAAATGCATGCTTCTATCTTCCCTCTTTGCATCCTGGACAAAAACCAAGGTCAATACACAACATCATCTGGCCTGCTAAGAGCAGAAAGGGCCCTTATGCCAAGTGAGCTGCAGGATCTAGCTACTATTCGTGGCAGGAGCTGGAGGAGTACATATGGGCTGGATCCCAGGGGTGCTGGATCAAAGGTATGGAACATCAACTTGGATAAAAGAAGTTGGTATGGAAGCTATCTCTCATGCTACAGGATTTAACACCCTGTCAAGGAGCCTGGGGGATGGCACTAGCATGCTGATAAACTGGAAGACTAATAGTCTTGGAAGACTATAGAAGCCACATCTCACTCTAATTTAGAAATTCTACAACAGCCACTGCAAACAACAGGAGAAACATGACCCTTCCTGGGATAGATACACAGGCCAGAAAACCCACCCTATTAAATTCCATTATCTGTTGTCAAGTTTGTAGGCCTGAGGCACTTCTCAGAATCCAAGTTCAGTGACTCCCTGTGAGGGAAGTCCTTATCACTGGGACATCTTTATGGCTACTGTTTCCTTCACCTGTTACCATGAGGATCTATGACAATGTGCTTGTAGAACAATTGCCCTGATGAGGAAAGACTGCACAAACATTTCAAGAACCGTTACACCGTGTTTAAACCGATACCCAGGGAATGAAGCTACATTAAGGACACGGTTAGTAGATAAAATCCCAGCAATGAGAAGGAAGAGTGGACATAGTTCCACCCTACCCAAGAAGCTATTATGATTGATATCTGCATTGAAAAGAAAACATTAGTTTTCTTGAATGGGATGCCACTGGGAATATCAAGCATACTTCTGTGCAGGCCCTATGCACAAGAGTAGTTGGACAACAGAAAACAGAGTCCATCAACACAAAACAGATTCCATTGTTTTGTGTGTTTGGGGGGGAGAATCTTGTTTTTTTTTTTTCTTACTGATTTTTGTTTGTATTGATTTTCATTTTCTTGGGAGGACAGAGAAGAAAGAGAGAGACCGCGAGACAGATAGAGAGACACAGAGAGCATGAAGTTTTGTAGTAAGAAGGATCTGGGAGGAGGTGGGCAAGAAAAATTCCGATCAAAATATATTGTATGGAAAAACTGAATGGAAGAGAGGACCCTGATTAGGATGAAAAAAGAGGGAGGCAGGTCATAAGTGCAGCCTCAGACATGTCCTAGTTCCTGCTTCTTGGCCAGATGCCTAGTGTCTATATGCACACTGGAAGAGATACATTTGGCTTCCGCACTAGTGGAGTAAGAACTGATAAACAGTGAGCAATGGGTGCAATCCTCAAGAAGGAGCTGGTCTGCCCATCACTGCAGTAGCAGATCCAAATGTAACACTGCAGGAACAGACAGTTAGTAACCCTAAACTTAGAGGCTACATGATGGTGCTTCCTTGTTTTCGCTCTTCGCTTTTTTGTTTGTGTGTTTCTTTTGAGACAAGGTCTCATGAGCTGCTTTCAAACTACGTGTTCGAGGATGACTTTAGACTTTGCATTGTCCTGCCTTCACCTCTCACACACTGAGATAAGAGGTGTGCACTACCACCTCCAGTTTAGTCAGTGTTGACAAGTCCAGCTGAATTCCTTTCCCAGCTGGTGCTCCCTACTTTTCTAGTTCATTCTCCAAAGTGGATTTTGTACGATAATGGCCTAGAACAAACTCAAACAAGTAGCAATTCAAACTGCAGCTTTGTGGCCAGTGTGGGATACTTGCATTAGAAGAATAACATCATCCTAAATCTGAGAACAAAACCTGAAGTGCACCCAAATCAGAGACCTTCACTGTGTCTTGTCATTGGAATTCCAACTTTTCCACATTCTCCTTCTCATAGAAATAAAGGGACTCAGGAAAGACATATCCTGTACAGGTTGAGTATATAGATATCCAACATGAGATAACAATGCTTGCAATTTTGCCAGATCCTGGGAAATTTGCATATGCATAATAAGTCACCTTAGACAAGAGATCCAACTCTCTGATGCTGCTCTCTCTTCTGTGATAACTGTGCTGTCCTCTGCTTTGGTGCCATGTAAAAGGATCTGGATAACTCAAAACCCCAGATCACTGAATTAGTAAGGTATGCTGATTGCATCATGCTAATGATAATAGATGAATAGGAAATGGCAAGCATTCCAGAGGCCTTTATAAAAGGGGGTAGAACATAAATCCAGCAAAAATCTAGAATATATTTAGAGGGTCAGTGGTCTGGAACATCCCTACACACCCATTTCTTAAAAAAGAATAAAGCTAAATTATTGTATTTTGTATTTCCCATCACTGACAAGGAAACACAATGGCAAACTGGCCTGTGGGTTTTGGGGGACAGCACATCCCATATTTGGGAATACTCCTGAGAGACAGGGGAATTAGAAGCCCCTGACTGGCTACAATGTCTATAAGGATGCAGCACGATCAGCTGTGTTGGACATACAACTTCGTAGAGCCTATTGTTGGTTCAGAGATACCTTTGGTAGGAAGTGATGCTGCTGCATCCTAAGGAAAAAAAATACCAGAAGAATTGCACTGAAGACCCACAGAGTACTGGAAGAAGGATGTATCAGCAGCAGAGAATTTAAACACTGCTATTATAAATGCCCTAGTAGAGACAATGGTCAGAGCTGACCATGAGTGGAGGTCATTTACAAAGCCAACGTTTACTGATGCAATATGAAAGACATGCTGGTCTATGTGCCAACACAGTAGGTTTCCTTGATATATGTTGGTCGCATTGCTCCATCAGGATAGCCATTCATAGTGAGTCTTGAGTGTTCTATATTCAGCTTAAAGTTTATGATATTTAAATTACAGTGACTTTCGAGATTATTGTAATAGCAGCCAAGTATGATGCATGTACTTGTCAAAACTTTTCAGCAGAGGCTAGAGATACTCATTAGTTAAGAGCACTGGTTGCTCCTGAAGAGGACCTAAGTTCGACTTTTAGTACACACATTGCAGCTTACAACAATCTGTAAACTCCAGGCCTGGGGGATCTGATGACCTCTTCTGGCCTCTATGGGGGACACATACGTTGTACAGACATATATGCAGTCAAAACATCAATGCATATAAAATAAAAATAATAGTAATGAAAGATAAATAAAGAACTTTTGGCCTAAGAAGATGGGAAGTATAAACAAGAGGGGAGAAGAGTAATCAAGCTTGAAGCAAGCGATGGAGGCAGTGAGTGGCAGAGGAAGCAGCACAGAGGCACACAGGTTGGGCACACTTCCTGTCTTAGTAGATATGCATACTTACTCACAGCAAGCTGAGGACGTATTCACAGAAGTATTCAACAAGGGGCAGTATTAACATGGTCCATTTTGTATGAAGAGCAGGTTATCCTAAATGCCTACATAATTTCTGCTAAATATTTATTAGGTTATCATTGACCTACTTTTTGTTCAAACATGAAGTCACATTTGGTGAAATACTATGTTCTCTCTGTACTGAATTTTCACTTGAAGAGCCAGTCATTTCCTGATGCCCTCCCTGTGGGCACATTGCTATATAATATTGAACCAGGAAATCACGAAAGAGGGCCCTGGAGAAAGGACCATGCATGCATTTGAAACAGGCCTTACGAGTCCTAAAAATATCAATGGGTCACTTAGAATGACAAATCCAGTCTTCTGCCTTTGATGTCTACAGAGCTATGCTTCATTAGACCAGGACAATACCTAGAATTTCTTATCTGATTTACTGGGATTTCTCTTAAAAAGTTTGTGTCCATGTTCATATTTACAGAATGCTGTCAGGCTAACATGTATCCAACAGTAATTGTAATTTCAGCTTCTCCCATTACCTATTTATAAGTTCAGCATACAATAAGGTGTAGCTATGTATCAGTGGCTAGTCTGCTGTCATAGAACACTGAGTTTACTGGCAAGGTTATTTATGACACTAATTTTTTTCTTTCTATAGGCCAAAGCTAATAAGTAACTTCTCTTCTCTAATTGGGGTTAAGTTTTAGGAACATTAAATTACTCACAATAGTGATTTTTCTTAAAACGCTCAAGTCAGAAAACCCCAAATCATTGCTCTTGGTTACTTACTCTCCAGAACTTGACAGTAAGACCCTGTTACTGAAGACACTGTATACTTAAGTTCATGAAACATGGAAAAATTGAGTTGGTACTGAGCTGGAAGCTTCACAGTAACTGGCTAGCTTCCATGATGCTGAAAGGTGCTATGCACCCTATGGGGTGAGAGATGCCGTCATAAATCTTACTCAGCTGGGACCCCTGTGAGCTACAATAATGTCTCCAGCAAGACTGTGGTGCAATACTGGCACAAATGTTATGGTAGTAACTAACTACATTCTGATTGGAGTTAAGACCTGATTCATACCTCACACCATTACAGGGTCAAAAGTTTATGACTAGATAGAACATAGGCCACTGGGAAGAACCTCCTACCATTATTCTCCTAGATAGACATGATATGAAAACCATTCCTGATGACTTATTGTTATATTCATAGATTAGAGCATCTCTCAATCTCATTAGACAAGCTTCTTCTTCAGTATATAGTAAATAACACTGTTACCCACAATTGGTTAATCTTTAGAGAATAAGAGACTACGGACTGTCCAACCCTAAATGGGACATCTATAACAAACCCTTTATCCCAAGGCTCAGGTGTTATATTAGAGGAGGGGCTAGATAGATTGTAAGAGCCAGAGATAGTGGATGACAACAACAACAACAAAACAGTGTTTTAAAGATACAACAGGATATATGCACATATGAATACACAACAATGATGGCAGCATGCATGAAACTAGGGCCAGGAAAAAGTCTCAGCATGGAGGTGAAAAGGCAAGCACATATGTTTCACTCTTAGTTATAGAGATATTGGCATCTGGTAGCCACTAGGATAAGGAGAATCAGTTTACTTTAAGGGTATGATGCCTTGGTAGACTGGCCAGGGCAGGACCCATATTAGAGAGTATTTGGGAAATACCAGTTCAATTTGATCAGGGAAAGCAAAATAAAATGAAACAGAACAGAGCACAAAGCTGAATGGATCTGGCAGGAGTTGAGAGTGAATGAGATCAAACACAGTGTCGTTAAGCAATCCATTCTCTCCAGAGTGTGACAAGTTTACAAGTTCAGGACCCACATCAGGCCCTCCTTAGTGATAGGCTAAGTTAAACTGAAAGGGCGTGCTTGAAAGCTAATCAAAGAGGAAGCACCAATAAAAACAGAGGTGGTCTCCTGAGTCCCCGTGAAGCACAGTTCTTGCCATTTTGCTTTGGCCATGTTTGACATGATAGTTTCAGAGTTTAAGAATAATAGGAAAATAGTAAGTCAAGAGAAAGGCTTGGTAGGTAAAGGTACATGCATCTAAGCCTGAAGACCTGAATCCGATACCCAGAACCCATAGCGGAAGAAGAGACCTGACTGCTACACACGTGGCATGCCATGTGCACACGCACAAAATAAGATTCTCAATAGTACATGGTCTTTAAGAGCTACATTTGCCTTTTGTAATTTTGTGCTTTTATGACTTAAGACTTGATGTTCAGCTTGTTGCCTGGTCTAAAACAGGTGCGGAGCAGCTGCTGGGTCGCTGACTAGACCAAGGTTGCAAACATTCTAATCTCATGATCCCTAATTTATTATTCAAATATCTTTATAAACAGCAATTTACAGACTAGCTTTCAAGAGTCTACCCAATTAGTGGATAGGTCAGAGGGCAAAACGAGAATCTGGAGCTTCCCCCTGGCCCACACTGCCACCTGTCTCGGGAACTATGAACATGCCTCTGTACAGCCTGTCTCACTGGATCCTGAACACCACGCAGCCCGTGTGCCTACCCATACTACTTAGATAAATATGCTTCAGCTCAGAACTGAGGGGCACCAGCTGCAGTATTCTTTGGGGTGTCTTAGTCCCATGCTTTGCTGCTGTAACAGAATACTGCTGATTTGAGTGAATTATAAATACATTATTTGATGCGTAAGGAAATTCAAAATCTAGGGGTTACATCAGTGCAACAATAGCCATGTACTCCATCATACCTGGGCAGAATGTATCACATGCCAAGAAACACAAGAGGAGCACAGATTCCCTCCATAACTATCCCATTCCTTAGATAACGCCATTTCTCTGCCTATGGGGAAAGAGTCTCATAGGTACCAAATACCCCTTTAAAGGTGCCATTTATCCATATTTTGCAAGAATAGTTCACTTTTTATAAGAGTCTTGGAGTACACCTGAAACCACAGCAGGGAAGAGCAGTTATATAACAATCTAAATGAAAATATGAGCTGAAATAAGATCATGTTATGGGATATTAAGCAAACACAGTGGCAAAATGGTTCCTATTCCTGCTACCGATGAATAGAAAGAGCAAGGTACACCCTGAGTTCTGAGGCTAGGAAAGCAGGTGGAGAATCAGTATCACCTGTTTTGGGACACTTTGGGTCCCTAGGAAAAGAAGGAGGTATCTAAGGAGAAACTGCTCCAACAGCTCATGTAAGCACGTGGAGGTCCAGACACCCAGAGGGGCTCCCGCAGCAGCAAACAGCATATACAGACAGCTTGTGCACACAGCATTTTTATTAGAGTCCCTCTAAATCAGAGGCAGTCTTCATTCTTTTTAATTCATTTATTTACTTATTTATTTTGGTTTTTCTAGTCAGAGTCTTATTCTGTAGTCCAGGATGGCCAGGGATTCCCTAAATAGCCCGGACTGGTCTCAAACTTGAGGCAATCCCACCTCAAAAGTGGTAGGATTATAGGAACAAGTTATAAACCTGGATTTAGAGACAGCCTAAGGAAGCAAGTTGTTCCTGATTCAGTAGGATACTTGTCTGCTAAAGTATTTCACAGTTTGGCCTGTGTATACATATGTACACATACCTACAATTCTATCTGCATAGGTATAGCAATGGATCAGAAGAGGTGGTCCCTACTGACTGAACAGTCACCCATTTTGGCACACATTCCTCCTTTGAAATTCCACTCAGGTGTGATTGAGAGTTTTGTCAAATGACTTACAATGTGTCTTGGTGAAGATGAGGATAAGTGAGGACATTACAAATGGAAAATTTCCCTTTAAAAAACCTTGTGCATGTCCCTACGTTCCAAATTTTTAGTTGAGAAATAATGAAAAATAAAAAATAAAACAGATTTGTGGACCAAATCTCCACATTCAGAGAAATGTCAGAAAATAAACTGGTGGTTTTGTTGCAGGTGTGAAGTAGCCACGTGGTCTTGAGAAAGTATTTTTGTCTTAGTTTCTAAATTATGCACATTAGCAGAAGTTCTGTCTTTAGGGTTCTCATTTGTACTGCTTTACTTTCTCTTTCTGGGTTGCTGTGACTTTGGCTCTTGTAGTGAGTATTTTGGTTTAAAAAAATATAAGAATATGTTTTGTTTTTTTTTTTTTTAAATCTCAGACATGGGGATACAAGCCTACTTCACAGCAGGTGACTATGATTTGTCTTGTGCTCTAGCAGAGGTGTGATTTTGCCAACTACAGATATTTTACGTGAGTGTGTAATATTTGGAATTTTGGGGACTTTTCAGAGGGTGTATAAGTGCTAGAGGCCAGAGTGGCAGGTGTATTGTTGGTGTGTTGCTGTTTGGTTGATGTTGGTTACTCACTCTTGGTTGCAGTTTGTTAAGTAGCCATATGCAAAGAAGGAATTATATATCCTCACAGTGAAGATCAGAGTAGAGATTATTTTTAACCCAGCACATGTTTCACTCTAGTTTATTAATTTGCTGATGAAGTTTAAGTTAATGTAGAGAGGACACCCAGGACTGGAGACATGGTGGACAGTACAGAGAGGCTACTGTGTGGACAGACAGAACCTATGCTCTGCCTGCGAGTCCCCTACTCAGTCAGCCTGCACTACACTTCCTGGCCCTGTACTCAGCTCCAGACCTAAAAGGCAGCTGGTATCATTTGTCCTGACTGCTTTACTGGCTTAGTATGTGGATCCAATTAGATACTGTGGAAACTGTTTCAAGGACTAACTGATTCAGGGGCCACTGGGTAATGTTCATGTTAAATGCCATCAGATTTTATGCAAACACACAGATACATGATAGTGTTTTAATAGTTTGCCGAGGTTTCTTGTTAAATGGCAAACTTCATTTTGTCTTCATTCCTGTAAAAGGCTTCTCTGATAGATTTTAAGATGCTTTTCTAACAAGTAAGTTTCTGTTATATTTTCTTTAGTTGTTACCTAGTTGTTAGAAATATTCATGCAGTTTTAATATAATCATGACTACTAATGCAAGCTTTACAGTATTAAAATGAATACATAGTGTATTAAAATGAGGCTATGTATCACAAGAAATAGAAAAACTGGACACCATCTGTGAGTTAGAAAAGTTTTCATTTATGTCCAAACATTAACTTTTTAACATACTGATGAGAGTTCATAAAAGATTCAGCATTTTGTTTTGTTTTGTTTTGTTTTTGAGACAGTTTCTCTGTGTAGCTGTGGCTGTCCTGAACTCACTCTCTAGACCAGGCTAGCCTGAAACTCACAGAGATCTGCCTGCCTCTGCCTCCGTAAGTTCTGGGATTGTAAGCGTGCACCACACCACTGCGACCAGCTAAAGATTCAGCAATTTGATACTTAACACAACATATCAAAGGTGGGGTTTTAACTAAAGTAAAATATTCAAGAAAAAAAAGTAAGACAAGACATCAAACTAGACATTTCATTATAACACTTAAGCCGGCAAATTGGTAAGCAGCAATAAACCACAGAAGGACAATAATGTACTTGAGGACCTTGTATTTATTTGTCTCTCTAAGGAGTCACATAAGAAAGTCATTTCAGAGGAAGAATATGTTTTCCTAATTAGAGGAAGGGAGTGAACTGATTGGCAACGCATGAGCCAATTATGAGAATTAGTAGAGTCAATGGCATGAGGTTCAGATTAAGGAAAGTGGTAATAAGAAGAGAGGAGATAATGCATTGGCTGTGATGGAGGAAGGCAGCAGAGCTTTCTCTACACCACCTGTAACCTGAATGTGTTAGAGGAAAACTGGAAATGCTAATAAGGAAGATGATTAAAGGTAGACCTGTAGTTATAAATTGCTTTTTTAATGGTGATGATAGTAGCTGGCACACAGAATAATAAGAAAATGAGAATGTCAGTATCAATTTTATTAGTGCCATGAACAATATACAGTATATTGAAATTAGCTTCATTTGTATTAGTATTTTTTTACAAGTATTCACTCTGAAAGCAGTAATGTACCCAGTTCGTATTAAAGGGAACTCTGTAAAGTTACCAGCATTCTCTCCAAAACAATCAGAACTCCTATGCTGTGAACAGAACTCCACACTTCTTAGTGACACTTAGAATTAAGACACATGGCTGTGATGGTCAATTACAAAAAACCTTCAGAGTCAGTTAGATGTAACTGTAGGGAAAGGGACACAGAAACTAAGGACACCAACAATGCATGCTTTCATATAAATCATTACTTTACTTTTCTCCAGAAGATATATGTACAAGGACAGGCAGGGTCTATGCCTGGGTCAAGTTATGCTGTGAGAAACATTGTGTGATCAAGAAAGCATGGTTATCCTGATGAGCATAAACAATTACAAAGTTTAAGTACTTTTTAGAACTGGTTCTTAGTAAAGAGGCCTGAAAATCTGAATTTCTCCAGCCACTGTTATTCTCTGTCTAAATTACTCTTTGCAGATTGCATAAAATGGGATATTTGATATGAATCATTTTTATAGAGCTAGGAGACAAGGAAGTCTTTGTCCATAATTAGACTGGTGACAGTCGCCCGAGGGCCGACGGCAGCGCTCTGAGATCTAGCCTCTTATGGTCCCAGTGGATGGAACAACACCTCTGTGATCTACACCTCACATTGGGCTAGTGGCAAGTGAGAGGAAGCACAGCCCAGGAGGGAAACAGGCCTGTGAACCAAGAACTTGGATGGATTACTAGCTGTGCACCTGTGGGATATTGGCATTAGCTACTGATTTTCATGTATTTTTTCTGAAAATTTCAGCCATCATATTTCCTACCTTATAAGGTTACTCTGGGGATTAAATGAAGTAATTGGATGATAAAATTAATAGCACCTGGTGCATAAGAACTCAACAAATACTAGTTTTACTGTACTCATTAATACTAATAGCATATTTAAAAAGAAATTTTTCCACAAATGTTACATAACACATTTCCCCACATCTTTTTTTTTAATTCCATCTGCATCTTCATCTGAGATACACACTCCATCTAGGTCAATACATGCACATTATTCCTTCAAAGTTCTCTCTTTTTATAGTCATTTTTGTAAACACTTATCATTTCAAAGGTCCCTTTCCTCTCTGTGAATGGTTTGGGTCCCTAAAAAGATTGTACCACAGATAAGCCATCCATGTGGTCACAGCAGACTTCTAGAATCCCATTTCATGGTACAACAAACAGCTCATATTCTCTCACCCCTCGGTCATTTAAACATCAAGCCTCCGAAAACATGGGAATTTTAAATGAGAGTAAGTTTAAAAGGCAAAGTTAAAAAGGAACCAAGCAATCTTATACTTTATATATGATCAGGTCCATAGTTTTAATCTGGCCCAAATGTATGTGCATATCATATGCCCTGCTCTTAAACCTCTAGATTTCCTGATAGCATTTTTTCATAAAAAGTACACTAGAATTCTAAACAAGCGAATGAATTGATGCTGGAATAAATTCAATCACACAAAAGCAGAAGTAACTAAGAGCCTGTGTTTCAGGGAATCACCAAGCACAGTGCTGGTGATTGTGTTGGTGCATCTCTCTGCGCTGTAAGTAGGTAACACACTAGACCACTCCTTCTTTGTGAAACTTCCCCCCAGGACATACAAGCAGGATTCTGAGTTCAGACCAGTGCATAGATTGGGGGCTTCCTGGGTTTGCAAGTGCGACTGTGTGCCTCAAAGAAACTGTATCTTCAGGCTGTGCTTTTCCTAACCAGAAGCCCTTTCTTTTCTCTTTGTACTATTATTATTATTTTATAATTTATTCAGTTTGTATCTCAGTTGTAGCCTCCTTCCTCATCTCCTCCGGGTCCCACCCTCTCTCCCTTTTTGTCCCCTATCCCTCTCCCCTAGTCCAATGATAGGGGAAGTCCTCCTCCCCAACTGTCTGACCCTAGCCTATCAGATCTCATTAGGATTCTCTGGATCATCTTCCTCTGTGAGCTGGCTAGGTCACCTCTACAGGGAGAAGTGATCAAGGAGCACGCAACTGAGTTCCTGTCAGAGACTGTCTCTTCTTCCCTTCCTAGAGGATCTACATGGAGACTGAGCTGCCTATGGGCTACATCTGAGCAGGGCGTCTACATCCTCTGTATGCATGGTTGATGCATAGTTTCTGCAGTCCTCCCTGGGCCCAGCTTTTATAGTTTTGTTGGTCTCCTTGTGGAGTTCCTGTCCCCTCTGGTTCTTTCTATATCACCCTACTTCCATAAGACTCCTTGTGCTGTCTAAAGTTTGGCTGTGAGTTTCTACATCTGCTTTGATCCCCTGTTGGGTGGAGTCTTTTAGAGGATATCGCTGTAAAAGAACTTCTGGAGGTATCTCCATCCCTGATCTCAAGCTGTACTACAGAGCAACAGTAATAAAAACAGCATGGTACTGGTATAGAAACAGACTGGTGGATCAATGGAATTGAATCAAAGACCCAGATATAAACCCACACACCAACGGATACCTGATTTTTGACAAAGAAGCCAAAACCATACAATGGAAAAAAGACAGCATCTTCCACAAATGGTGCTGGTCTAACTGGATGTCTGCATGTAGAAAAAATGCAAACAGATCTATACTTATCACCCGGCACACAAGTAAAGTCCTTGTACTTTTCTTTTAAAGTTTATACTTTGACAATAATACTTTGAAATAAAACTGATGAACTTCTCACTCAGTAAGGCGGAATTTTCAACACCCTGTCTAAACTATAATACCCAAAACAAAAAATGGAAGGACCTGCTACAGTCTTGTTGCATTAGTCTATACTGTGTAGGCTAAAACTAGAAGGAGCTAGCTGATGAAATTATTTAATTATCTAAAATAAAACTGAATCAGAATCTAGGCAATTCATTAATCAAGTTCATACACCATCAGTGCAAAACCCAGCCACACAAGATACACAAGCGTATGGAAAACGGGCCAGTGAGGAAAAGCAGGTAATTATTGACATGATACCAAAAGTTTTCTTTCATTAGAATATCAGATCAAATATTTTTCAGCCCCATTGTCAACACAGCTGCCACTCTCCTCTGCTTCCCTGAGGAGTAGAAAGAGCTAGTCCTCATTCTAAACCAAGGGTTCTGAAGAAAACAATTCATTCTAATCAGGACCAATCAATATTTGAAAAAGTCATTAGGGGAGATCTTACCTGAGCTCTTGGATCAGAGAATCCATTGGTACTGTTCACAAAAAAAAAAGAAAGAAAAAAGAAAGAAAGAAAGGAAGGAAAGAAGAAAGAAAGAAAGAAAAGTCTCAAATGAGTTTATTTTTAAAACTGTATGACCAAAACTTTCCACCTGCCTAGCAATAACACTAGTGCCTGGCTAGGACAGACCCCACTAGGCTTCTCACTGAATATAATGAGGTTTTTTGTTTGTTTGTTGTTTTGTTTTTTGTTTTTAGGGTTTTTTTTTTCACCCTGGGCTTTTGGAAATAAGAGGGAAGACAACATGGTCCCAAACCGACTCATTCTAGCTTTGGGACACTGGGTAGCTTTGGATTTTTGTAGATTAGACTCTCCAGTGACCTGACATTACAGGTATTTTGAAAAAAAATTTAGAAACAAGAAAAACTTGATTTTCTTTGTAATGGTGAACTATTCAAAAGAATTCCAATATTACTGCTTTTATTTATTTATTTTTTGTGGTGCTTATAGCTATAGTGAGTCAAGTATTCTATGCAAGCATCTACCTATGGGTTACACCACAGCCTTGGGCATATATGTGACAGCAAGAAAGTTCTCAGATAGGGAGGAGGACTGCCCCTATCAGTGGAGTGGGAGAGGGGCATGAGAAGGTGGGTGGGATTGGGAGAGGATGAGGGAGGGGGCTACAGCTGGGAAACAAAATGAATGAATTGTAATTAATAAAAAATAAATTAATTTTAAAAAATTTAAAAAAGAAAGTTCTCAGAGAGAACTCCAGGCTTCACTAACAAGCGCCTGGAGTTGCTCCCAAACAGTTCCTACACATGGGAGACAGGAACAAGCTTCGGCACTGTTAGTATCAACAGCCTTTCAGAATAAGGGACTTATTAAAAAAGCTTTGACTTTCTGCCTGAAACTCTGGGAACTAAAGGAATTCATGTTGGTAAATACCTGCCTACACAAGGATAAGCAGCATATGGAGGGGGACAACAGGTGGTTTTCAAAATTACTCACGCCTCACAAGAAACAGTAGTTCACTTCTAAAAGAACATGTTGGCTCTATTTAAGGCTACGTGTGCACTGCCAAAAGAAAAAAATACAGTCCAAAAATAATTGCAAATTAAAAGACCCATGTCTTGAAAGAGTGGTGGAGTGGTAGGCTTTGGAACATTAAAATAGGAGACACACAGTCTAATCTGTGGAATATTGGTATTTGGAATAAGCATGGTTTGTCTCTTTCCCTTGGTGTGGGTCTCAGGTTGGGGCAGGCATTGGTGGGACATTCCCTCAATCTCTGCTCTATCTTTTTTTTAAGCATTCTTTTTTATTATTATTATTAATTATACTTTATTCACTTTGTATCCCCCCATGAGCCCCTCCCTCCTACCCTCCCGGTCCCACCTTCCCTCCCCCTTCTTCACACATGCCCCTCCCCACTGATAAGGGAGGTTCTCCTCTCCTTCGTTCTAATCTTAGTCTATCAGGTCTCATCAGGAGTGGCTGCATTGTCATCTTCTGTGGCCTGGTAAGGCTGCTCCCCCCTCAGGGGGAGGTGATCAAAGAGCAGACCAATCAGATTATGTCAGAGGCAGTCCTTCTTCCCATTACTATGTAATGGGACACTAAACTGCCATGGGCTACATCTGTGCAGGGGTTCTAGGTTATCTCCATATGTGGTACTGTTGGAGTATGAGTCTCTGGGAAGACCCCTGTGTTCAAATTTTCTGGTTCTGTTGCTTTCCTTGTGGAATTCCTGTCCTCTCCAGATCTTACTATTTCCCACTTCTTACATAAGATTCCAAGCACTCTGCCCAACAGTTGGCCATAAGTCTCAGCGTCTGCTTTGATAGTCTGCAGGGCAGAGCCTTTCAGAGGCCCTCTGTGGGAGGTTTCTAGGTTGTTTCCTGTTTTCTTCTTCTTCTGATGTCCTTCCTCTTTGCCTTTTTGGGATGGGGATTGTCTGCTCTATCTTTATCCCTGCAAATCTTGTAGGCAGGATAAATTTTGGGTCAAAGTTTTTGTGGGTGGGTTGGTGTTCCCCTCCCTCCCCTAGGAGTCCTGTTTGGTTAGAGGGTGTCCTCTTCAGTCTCCATGACCTCTCCTACTAGGGGTTTCAGCTAAAGTTACCCCCATATCCTCTCAGGAGCCTTCAGCTTGTCTCAAGAGATACCCCTACCCAGGGGTGGTCTTTTCTCTGTAAGTCCTTTGTCCTTCTGCCCCTACTTTTCCCACATCTGATCCCTACCCTCATTTCCCTCAGTCCTCCCTCCTTTATCCTGTTTCCTCTCTTCAACCACTTCTGCTGTATATTCTATTTCCCCTTCTGAGTGAGATTCAAACATCTTCTCTTGGGCCCTCCTTGTTACTTAGCTTCTTTGGGTCCGTGAATTGTAATATGGTTATTTTATACTATATGGCAAGCATGGGCTTATTCTAAATAATAAAAGAGACTCTTATTCTTAAGCACATAACCCATTGAGAAGTTTATTGTATGAAAATGAATGCCCTAGAAACATATTATTTCAAATTTAAAGATACAGGACGCGATTACTTCAAAAGTCATTTAAACTGAACCCAAATAATAATACAGGGTAAAAGTTCTATTTCAGTAGAGAAAAATTTATACTATAGACAGAATTCCTTTGGGATGACATGGCCAATGACATCCTCACACATTTTAACTAAAAATTTCATTCTTAACTGAATAAAAAATGTTGGGGCTCTGAAAGAGGAATTAACTATGCTGACTACATATGTAAACACATAGCTAGCACTCTCAACTGTAAATCCCAAATCCTCCTAAGAAGATAGGGATACAGTGCCTCAACTCTCCCTCATTAGTGTAAACACTAGAAGAGAATGTGGAAGACAGCTCTGCAGGATGTTTTCAGAGCCATGGTGAAACTAGTTTTCCACTTAGAATTCAGGGTCACAAAATATAGCTAATTATAATAAAAGTTATTTTCCTTGAGGGGTATAATTGCCAGTCAATCCTGTTTTCCAGCTGTTTGGATCATCAAGGGCCTGTTTATATTTCAATATTACATTACCATCTGTTGGTTACAAAAAATGAGGGGTAGTCAACAAGTTGAACCTTCCAAACATTCCTTTCTGGAGCTGCCTGGAACTCCCGGCAGAAACAGCCAAAAAACAAATGTTATCGTTTCACTTGAACTAAGTAGAGATTGGGACTACTAAACCAGACAGCATAAAAATAAAACCCAGCTTTGGTAATAAACGGACAATCTGATTTTTGTCCCAGTCACTAGTGATTATCACTCCTGCTACCCAAAGGTTGCCTCACTTACTCTTACTACACACAAGGGACACACAGGCATGTCCATCTTTCATGGTGTGGTAGGCACAGTGTCAGGGAGCCTGGTCACTAACTCACCTTCCGTTCCTTTTGAGAGAGTATGCAGTGCTTTATCTTCAACCTCTGCGTCCATCTGTAATATGAACACAAAGCACTGAGATCATTACTTTGACACTGACCAAGCTATGAAAACATGTAATTAGAAATTCTGAAGATCACTATGAAAATGTTCAGCTTTCCATGTTCCTGAATATCCTTTTGGCTCTATGGGATCTGGCTGACTGTTCTCAAGTACCACCGATTTTAAAGACATATCTACGGATGTTGGAAATCAGAGATGATAACAGCAAGACGGCAGATGGCCTTGTCCACAAGTGTTTGCTGATGGTTTGTATGCTTCTAGAATTCCAAAAACTGAAAAGGGGTTATCTCATCAGCAGTGGTTATGATAGTGAGAAGATCCCCAAATATCAAGCCAAAAGATCCAGATTGACTTACTGATTTCAAAATGCCTCAACCCTTCTAGATGCTTTCTGATTATAACTCTTCCTAAGTTAGGAAAAACAATTTGCCTATGTAAAAATGCAACCCAAAGGCAAATCCTTGTATTGCCTCTCCAAAATATCATTGGGAGTTATAATTATCAACAGGGAACTACATTTACTCTCTGAATTCTAGAAAAACTACAGCCATGAGATCACTCAAATGTACAAGAAACATAAAATATAAGCAAGGTGCATGGAAATATCAATTCCTATCATTACTGAATGTCTTAAATGTAATCAAATAAATTATCTAAGGAATACAGGCTTTGAAAGCCTTCTGTTTTCATCTACTCTCACCCCATGACATCTATCCATTTTCCCAGAGTCCAGTAATAACCTCTTAGTTTAATTCACTTCTGCACATTTTTAGAATTCTTAAATATAAACAAGGTACTTTGCTTGTGGAAAAATAAGAGACAGGGAGCGGGGATGCTCTGTGGCTCCAGTCCTTAAATCCTGACGTGTGCGGTGGCAATGTGACTGCCATGGTAATGGAAACTAGGCCCCTCTCTCAGAGGCTACGTTGTGATTGAAGGCACTGACCTGCCATGGACTTATAATAGGGGAGCAGGTGTGGCAATGATGGACTTTAATTTCCTTTAATAAACCTTTTATGTGCCACACTTTTACTGCCATTCGACGCTCTCCAAGGTCCTGCACATAATAGGTTCATTACTTTTGATTACTATAGTCTATTGAGACAAACAACTCCAGAACACACTATATATTATGTTCAGTTAAACCAATATAGACTATTTATCCATTGTGCATTTTTTCACCTGCAACACTACAGATGAAATTAACAACAGCTCTCGTAAGCTAAAACTATTAAACCCACCAGAACTCTTTTGTCATTGCTTCATAATAAACACCACACCAATCGTTGAACTGCTTTTTAAATTAGCAAACAAAAAGTGTTCATGGCTTTGGCTGAACAGCAGCCACTTTAGTCTAAATAAAATGGTTCATTGTTATAAATATTTTAAAAGTACACAATAAGAGAAAACAACAATAAAACAGAGGTATTTTTTTTTCCTGTTGATTTTCTTTCTTTTGAGGCCATACGAGTTTATGACAGATGTGATAGTGCCTAGGATTAAAAGGGCTCAGTTTACTCAGGACGGCATGTACTGCGTTGTGAAATCCCCTCCTCCCGGAGGATCTCTGCTGCATATAAAGTGGCTCAGCTCGTGGAAACGCAGCTCTGTGTGCCTCACAAATAACTAGATTAAGAGAGATCAGTAGCATGTGAGGGTTAACGTGATGAAACACATCACATATTTCTGAGGAAGCTACTCCCATGGGCAAGTATTCACATGGTGCAAGTCTATTATTCTGCAACACAGGTGCTATTAACTTTCCCTGGCCACTCTGAAAAAAATACCTCCATTGGTTGAACTCCATGACTTTTTTTGTTGTTTTTTGTTTTGTTTACCAATATTGAAAGACAGACTGCTAAGAGTTCCAGAAGGCATACACAGAAGTTTCAGAAATATACTAAAATACAGTCTTCTTTATAGGCGCTTTGAGGAGTCAGCATAGGTCTGGGCTGTAGTCACCCTACATACCCATCTCTTCACTAATACCACCGGGGGGGGCATAAACATCCCTTGACTGGTCTTGGAATCTCACCGCACAACTGTATTTTATCGCGCTATTGTTCTTTTCTTTGGTATCACAGTAGGTTTTGAAATTGAACTTGTGGACCGAGCCATAGGCATGCAATGGAACAAGGCTATAATTTAAAGGCTGCTCATGTCACTGTCATTTTCTCCTTTATCCTGAATAACAGTGGTACATTCAGTGTCTGTCATGTGGGGAGCAATATTATCAAAAACCTAAAATACATGAGTATTTCTTTTTTTCTGGGGAGATTTAACATCTGTGAGATGTCTTTCCTCCTCCATTCTAATTCAAAACTAGATCTTATTGGATCATGGCAAGCTCAGTAGTAGGAAGCACTATGAATACACATATACACACATACATACAGAGAGAGAGAGAGAGAGAGAGAGAGAGAGAGAGAGAGAGAGAAAGCAGTTCTTTCTCTCTAGAACTTTATATATGAGAGCAGGAACTTCTAAATATTCTTTGTTTGGATTACTTCCATGTGCATTGATAAACTGCAAAAGAACATGGGTAGTTTTTCTATAGTCAAACCTCTTACTAAAGTGGGTGTCTTGCTCTAGTCATGCCCATTCAAGGTGCAGAGACCATTGTGCTATGCACGTCTGAAGATGTGTGGTGGAAGAGTTCCCGTCTTTTCCAATTCCTCATGAAATATCAAGGAAGCACATGATTGTTACATGATTCAGGCAAAATGGTCTAAATAACATGTAATGCAATATTAAAAACCACAATTCTTAGAAACTATTTTTTGCCTCCTGGCAAGTGATATTTGTTGTCTTTCTGCTTAGACAACAAAATTTTTTTCAAAACATTGCAGTTAACATTGTAAAAGTTATGATTTTTTTCAAAACAGAAATTTATTTTTAAAAACCTGTCCTGTGGATTTTGTACACCTTTTATATACCTCACTTTATTATTTATGCAGAGAATATAGAAGATACTTCTAAGATGCCTACAAGGAGTTCTTCTAATTTAGCACTGCACTTTTTCTTGATCTGAAACTATGTTAAAATGAATTTGTCACACATGGTGGTACACACCTTTAATCCCAGTGTATGAAAGGAAGAGACAGGTAAATCTTGTAAGTTTGAGGTCAGCCAGACTTATTTACATACAAGGTTCCATATTGGCCACACAGCAAGACATTGTTTCAACAAACTAACTAGTTAACTAACTAACTAACTAACAAACTAAGAAGAATTCGGTGTAATGTGTAGTTCACAAACACCATGTACAATATTATGGCAAAAAGAAAAAAGGTAGTTCATGTTCCCAATCTAACTTTGGCAAAGGCTTTCTGGTGTAGTCTTCTGGAAAGTTGAGCAAATACAAGAACAAACAACAAGTGGGGAAAACATTATTGAAATGAAGACTGTTAACAAACAACATTTCATAAAGGCTATACAGGAATCAGGAGTAGAAATAAGGTGATACACAACGAAGAAGAAAAATAACCACAGAATGAAATCTATTTAGTTGCCTGTTGGACAATGCCTCTTTACTTCCAGACCTATACAGAGATGTATGAATCACTTCCTTCCTAGCTATTGTACTTGACCATCTTTTCTTATTGGCACTTATTTTATCAAAGGCAAAAATAAAAAACAGACTTATACCTACTTTGGGGATGAAAGGAAGACCTAGGCTGTCTTCTGAAGGCCAGGTTCAAGGAACACCATGTAGAATTCATAAGCTCAATCTCGCTTGCCTTTTTTCTTACACACACACACACACACACACACACACACACACACACACACACACATCTCAATCCTATAACAGATTCCTAGAGTCTTTGGGGAAGGGCAGGTTCCTAGCATGTGGGAAAGTCATGGTAACAATTTTTGAGCTAATTTCTGAAAACTCTTACACAGTTAACTCTTACACATTGTATTGATTGCTACCTAAAACAGGCCTTTTGATTTGAGGAATTCTTCCCATACATGCAATGTTCATTTCCCTTCTTTTAAAGGTTTTTATTTGTGTGTTCTGTTTTTTGGGGAGGAGTTGTTTCATAACATGAATGTGGGAATGTACATACACATTCGTGCATATGAAGGCCAGAAGTCAACCTTGCATGTCATTCCTAAGTGGCAGAATGGTGAATTCTAGGGACCTTTCTGTTGTTCTGGTGCCGGGGCCTGCTTCTTCCTTTCAGGGCATCCAAGCACTGATGCATGCAGGTGCTGGGTTCAGAGCAATGAAGATCTCTTTATGGGGGGGGCATAAGAGCTATACAAACCTTGGGGAAGCAGGTAGGGGTTTTTGGGTGAGTGTGCATCAATTGGCTGGGCCTGAGGTGACAGGAATACTTCATTTGTAGGGAGAGTATTTCCAGGTGCTAGGTGGACATGTCCTGGTGGCCAAGATGTGGCTACCTCAAGAATGGTGGAGGCTGGAGTAGCAAGACTATGTGCAGCAGGCCATGAAGGCACAGAATAGGAATGGAGTGAGCCTTACTCCTGCTGGTCTCAAGATTGAGATTTTTGTGGTTTAGACATGTCTTGACCTCTTGACTTCACTCTGGCTCCAGGATGGTTTCCCTGATGGAAAACAGTTCACGTGCCCCACACCTTCCTGTTTCCATCTCTTCAGTACTGGGTTTACAAGTGCATACCACCATGCCTGGATTTTCACATGGGTACTTGGGATCAAACTCTGATCCTCATACTTGTACAAAAAGCATTTTTATCAATTAAGCTGTGTCTGAATTTCTTTTTACTTCTTACTTCTTAATCAGGGCTCACTGTGTTCCTTTTTGGCATGTTTGGAATAGCAATATTTTACTATATTACATTATAGAATATATTACACTTTTCTTGTGAGATGTCCTCTCTGATTTGTTTATTTACACTGGTATTGGGGATTGAACTCAGGGCCTTGCATTTACTAAGCAAGTGCCTTTCTTCTGACCTATAGGCATAGCTCATAAGGTGTTCTTTCAATCCTGAGAAATTTATGGCAAAATGGAGAAACTGCGGTGATGTACAGGAAGGTCCTGGGATCCTTTCTGTGAGATACTGTGTATCTCCAGTGGATATTTCCTTTCCAGAAGTGAAATTTAGAAAAATAAAAAAGAGAAACCTAGGCAACTGGAAAAGCCCTGGGACTCAAGAAAATGAAAAGACTAGATGATGTCAGTCTATCAAAATAAAATTTGTCCAGCTTCAGGACAAGGAGCCTAGTATTAAGTGTCCTTTCTTTTAATGATGCTAGCCTGTTCTAAACATACCTATGAGTCAGAATAAAATGGTGGCCTAAATGTTTACTTTATATATGGAAAGTTATGAACAAATGAGCTCTGATAGTAAATACAGGAAAACTCTGACTTATGATGAGAAATGCTGGGCTAGAGTATCTGACTTTTTCTCAGTTCTTACCCTCCTTACCGTCTAGTTTTTTTTTTTTTTAATATACATTTCCTGGTTTCTCGGGGAGACTAGAAGCATGTTCAAAGTGTCAACTTTTTAAAATGTAAACTTAAACAAAATGCTCTCTTACAGCTCCCCATGGTGACATATTTATCAGTGTTTTTTTCTAATTCTCATTTATTTAAGGCCCCTATTCTAGTTCTTCATATCTACATGCATATTACTATATGCCCTTTGATTCTGTATAAAAGGTTGAGGGGTTGAGTGGCATATGCTGTCCAGAATTATGATTCATCTTTTCTCCCTTAGCCCATCTTAATTCCCCTATAAACAGCAAAACACCAAGCCTGAAGGAGGAAGCAGATTCGGCCTGCGAGGACAGTAAGTAGAGTTCTTTGGACAAAAGCTCTATCTGGGGACCACATTCGTGCACACTCTTCAAGAGTGAAATAACTTTTAAAGAAAATTTTCTAGAGTCCCTACGAATTTCACAGCAAGACAAAAGAGCTTACACCCGAAACAACACTGGAAAACGTTAGAGACTCTAGTTACATTGTTTCTCTGATTTTGAGTTGCCGCCACTGTTCTCCAGTCTGTCCAGAAACTTTCATACCTGGCAATGGTGAATGTAAACCAAAGCCATATGTTTGCACCCTTTTGCCAAATGTCTGCAGCAAATAGTTCTATTATTCCCACAGGTAACACGTGTATGCCAAAGATTTCTATTATTTGCTTTACCATGGCCTCAGTCACAGCTTTATGACATGGTGTGTGTGGTGGGGGGTGCTGCAAGCTTCATGTTTTTGAAGTTTTGTGTATTTTGGAAATATGCCTCATTTAAATATAACTTAGGACAAGTAACACATAAAAGACCTTTGACACTTTTCCTTATTCATACTTTCAAAATCGTCTGCTTAAAATATACAAGTTTTAGAAAGTAATCCCTTCAGAAGACCAGACAGTATTTCAAATAGACCTTTTCTCAAGGACAATCAAAGTTCCCTTTTCAATGTTTGTAGGAACTAGCCCTGAAAGTCATCTGGAATACTTTGTTTGTTCGAGACAGGGTTTCTCTGTGTAGCCTTGGCTGCCCTGGACTCACTCTGTATACCAGGCTGGACTTAAAATCACAGAGATCTGCCTGCCTCTGTCTCCCTGAGTACTGGGATTACAGGTGTGCGCTACCGTACCCAGCTTATCTGGAAAACTTTTAAGTTTGTGTTTTGAAAGTATCTCTACCCTAACTAACCACATTAGATTTTAACAACTATTTTAATCATGAACCTTTCTGTGAGGGCAGATATCAGTAACTAGATATGCAAAGGCTTGTAACCTCAGAAGATGTCAATTGCTGAGCAGTTTAAACCAGTGAATTGGCTGTTATACTGAAAAAAAGTCACCATTCTAAACTCAGCAGCAACAATGAGTTTCAAAACAAGTCCAGAGGTGACCACTGCTGATCAGGAAAGCCTTTTTATCAAGTTTTTGATTGAATTAGTTTTCTTTCAATATATTCTAATTTTTAATAATAAAAATGAGACCACATCACTCTTTCTACAGGTAACTTATATGCCAACTGTTTGGCTCTGACCCTCAGAACTTTTGTTCAATTTAGTAGAAAATCTTGAAATTCATCCTAGTGAGAGAAAAGTAAAAGAAAGAAAGCATAACAGGCCGCATAAGAGAAAAAAAATGCTTCTTTAAATGAACTTTAGTGAACAACAGAGGATATGCTGGCACCTTTCACCTGTAATTTGGTTGGTCACATTATAAACAGAATGCAACTGTTAAAATACAAATTGCATTAATATTAATAATTTTATAATTCATTTCTGTGGCATTAGTGATTGAAGCCAGGAGCTTATGCACGGCAGGCAAGCACTTTACCCCTGCACTATATCCCCAGTCCCATTATTACTGTTACTATTACTGTTACTGTTACTATGAGCTACGGAGAAGAAAACCTTGGGGCATGATTTGCAATGAGCTCCAGTGAAGAAGCTCCAAGAGAGAGGCTGTGCCCTGTGCTAGTTGGAGCTGTTCTGAAAGAGGCCAGCAGAAGCTGTCAGTCCTATGGTCAGTGTTTTAATTTGCTTTTCAAGGAAACAGCCAGGGTCTGGTTTGCTTTACCATCAAGTCACAATGCACAAGGTTATATCCCCTCTATTTGATCCTGGGGTGGAGTCGGGGCGCGGGGGCGGGGGGCAGAGAACCACTGAGGGTCAGCGTAGTGTGCTCAGCATCCTAGAGAGGGCCCTGCTTTACCAACACCGCTTGCACACATGGCCATGGTTAAATGTTTGCATTGCAGTCCTGAGGTTTTAATGCACAAGCTACTGACCTTCCTTGCCGGAGATTTCCGTTGCTGGCCTTTTACCTTAGGCAGTGTACTGAAGTAGTGGCCTCTGAGCCATATATGCCTGTTCCTTGCAAGCTTTGAGTAGTACCACAGCTAGGGAATTCTTATTTTGTGTTTGATTGAAACTTAAAAAAATGGTTTTGGCTCATTTTGCTACATTCTTGGTTCAGAAACAGTTCGGAGCTTTCCACCTGCCTAGTTCCCTTTGTCTACCACACACCAACATAAAACAAAAGATCCTGGAAGCAGTCACACTGGTGAACAAAGCTCTTTCTAAATCCTGAAAGTAATGGCTTTCTGTCTAATGCCCTATCGTGTTATGTATTTATTAGCAATACATTTTCCATTTATTTTCTCAAAGATTGCCAATAAAGAACTGAATCACATAAGGGAGTAGCTGTAAAGCCTCTGACTTCCCTAATGTCAAACTCATTAGCATCCGAATAAGCACACAGCAGCACGTCATCTGCACAATCGCAATTTTTTACTACTTTTAATAGCGTTTCTCAAAGGGCTCATTTTCAACTTTCTTCAGTGGTTAGTTGGGTCTCCTGGGAGAAGGAGCTTCCTGACGCTCACAGCTTCTACTCAGCAGCCTAGCCGTTTGCTGTCAGATGCGTCAGCCCTCTGCCCTAACCCCATCTGCTGTGGCTTCCCTCCCCGGAGACTAGAATGGAGGCTGCACAGCTGAGATCTGCTTGAGAAGTGCGCAGAGGGTGCTGAGAACAGATAAGTTTAGGAATATGATTTGACATGCAAAGGCCCAGGATGTGGAAGCCCTGTGAAGCACACATGGAAGCAGGGCCTCACTCTGAAACTACAGCTCCAGCTCCTCACTGGAAGCCCAATATAATCAAACGGGAATCTCCCACTGCAACCTGGGCTCCTCTTTTCCTACATGTGCAATAGGACAAAAGACACCTCACTTTTATTAAATGTCATTTCTTAGGTTTTTAAAAATATCGCTTATCATTCTTTAGATGTTCTGAATACTCTTTAAAACAAAACAAATCCAAAACAGTTTTTTTCCCAACTTAAATGCGTAACAGCCCCCGGGGAATGCACATTGTTAAGACGGTCAGGCCTGGATGTCTCACCGGGCACCAAGGAGGACTGCAGTCCTACCTCTACCTGCCAGCGAGCCCTGACGTTCACAGAAGTCTCTGCTCTCCTGAAACAGCAACCTTAAAGGGTGGATTACATGGCAAGCAAGGTGCGGCAGCCCAACAGGCTACACAGTGTATTTCTAATTAATGACTCAGCTGCTCAGATGTCTTGGCTCCGCGAAGTCCTCACCAAGTACTCCATTTGCTGACTTCCTCTTTTGGACATAATTAGAGGATGTCAGTCCTTAGTGACTGTTTCACGGACGAGTACCTGCTTTTGAAAAAGACATTTCTGTTCAAGCCTATGTTGCATTACATTGGATGCTTTCTAAAAGAAAAGAAACGTGGAACACTGGAGATTGTATTTTGTTTTTCTAAATGAATGGACTAAGTGTTATGATCAGCATGTCAACTGTGTCCCCCAGTCAGAGAATCATAGCTTTACTTATAGTTCTAGAGGAACTAATATTTATTGAATCTTTCAAACTAAATGTAAGGTGAAAAGTTTGGTGAAGGAGCAAATGAATCTGTCAAGCAATGTGTGTACCATGCCCAACTTCTGGTCTAACCTAACTCATCACCTTCTGCCAGTGTGATATAACTAATATGACCTCACCATCACTATCCATGTGGTATAACATTAAGTCAACAATACCATCGATGTGTTCTAGCATGACCTCAGAACCACCGTCAGTGTGGTATAGCATGAAATCAACATCGCTGCCAAATGTGTTTGAATTCACATGACCTCGCCACCACCATCGGTGTGGAGTAACCAACACAAGGTCACATCACTGGGCTTGTCTACCAGTGGAATCAGCCTTTTCTGTCTAGAAAGTAAGGGCAAGGCCAACAGTCTTATCAGAAAGTTCAAATAGAATAAGCACACATAAAAATGTCAGCATATCTTTTTTCTTTTCTTTTTTTCCAAGTCAGTGTTTCTCTGTGTAACCATGGCTGTCCTAGAACTTGATCTGTAGACCAGGTTGGCCTCAAACTCAAAGAGATCTGCCTGCCTCTGCCTCCCAAGTACTGGGACTAAAGGCATGAGGCATCACCACTCAGTGCGTATTTTCTTTCGTATTACTACTATTTGAGGTCTTGCTTTAACAGTTTTTAACAGGTCTACTGTCTCATCCACTGTTCCAACATCTAACAGCTTCATAAATTATTCACTATCTAGAATGATGAAAAGGGATTATCTTTTACTTCTCTGTTCTTTGGAATGATAATACAAGTTCCTTGCAGTTCTAAACTTCAAGATATATTTTATATTGATCAGTATATTGTTTTATGTTATAGCTATAATGATGGTATACTATTATATCATGTAAACATAAATAATTGCATTTTTAATATCTCATACTAGCAAACATGTATATATAATATTCTAATTGCTAGCTGCAAATACAAAGGGATTCTTCAGGTTCCATTTGTCATTTTACTTCTCACAATTCCTCTCTCTCTCTCTTTCTCTCTCTCTCTCTTTGAATTCTAGTCAATAAACTTTAGAGTAGGTTTTTTTTTCCCCATTAAGCACACAATCTCTATTTAGGAGATGATGCATCAGATTTTTGTGAGTCTATTGCCACATAATATTTATGTCATTGAAAATAAATTTCTTCTGTTGAGCTCTCCAGGTTGGTATTAGATAATACTGTTTGTTTTCTGGAACAAATGAATGTAAGTATGAGTTTAATTTAATATTTTTAGGCAAATAAAATTGCTTCTTGTTGTCCATAAGCTTTACTTTACAACCCGTCCATAGTCAGGTGTTTGATCATAGTGGGAGTCGGATAAGGAGCTTCTGCAAGCCTGGCACATTCCACAGGGAAAATAGGTCCTACTGCAGAGGGAGACACTGGGATCATTTAGTTTTAGGGAGGATGTTTCCAATTTTAAATTACTGGATATTCAATAGGTTTCTATCTTACTTGTTCAATTGCTTTTCATCATTCACTTTTTAAATATATTTTATTTTATATTTTTATTTTATTTTTTATATTAATTATAGTTTATTCACTTTGTATCCCAGCTGTAGCCCCCTCCCTCCCTCCCTCCTAACCCCACCCTCCCTCCATCATCTTCTCCCAAGCCCCTCTCCAAGTCACTTTTAATACTTTATGCTTCCCTGACTTATCACGAAAGCTCAAATATAAACCAAACTTCAGTAAGTTGGTCATTTAAAAAGAATAAAGTAAAATCAACCAATGTACTAGTTACCAGTGAGGGATTCAGTTGATTTTTATTGGCCCAGTTTTTGAATCTTTGTCCTACAGAATATTTCAGGAAATCTTCAGTGCAAGTAGTTCTAGTAGTTCTACAACAACTTTGATTTGCTTTCAGAACAGGTCATTTTTGCACAGAGGCTGAAGTCACATAGTGGGCTGAAATAACTCTGGCTTCCACTGTCACTCAGACAAAGTGATTATATTTATAGTAGTAAGTATTGTAGTATTGATACTTGTCTTTCCAATCCCTTTAAAAATAACAATGTCTTCTCCTTAAACTCCGAAGCAATTTCAATACCTTATATAAGACCTCCATTTCTTCAAGATGATTTAACTTTTACCTGATTTAAGCAACAAAATAGCCTTCAAAGATACTTAAAGCCATGTGGTAATTAACATAACTGCATTTAGATGCCATTCATGACTGATAATTCCAACACCTTGTGGGAAAAAAAGTTGCATGCTGTAAACATTATAAACATATTCAAATAAGCTTAACACAATCTGCCATGCTTATTTCTGCCTAGATCATGGACCAGTGAAATGGTTAATGCAAATGGATTTATAATTTGCTTTGGGGGGCCAGTTTCTTCTCCTTATTTATTAGCCCAGCTGATGGGGCAGATTTGATGAGGCACTTCTGGAATAATTGAGTCATCACACAAAGAAGGCTGCTAGCATTCAGAGTGGTTTTATCAGCAGCAAGCAGGCCTGATTACTGACAATTACACTCTGATCCGGTGATGGAGGAGAAAGAGCCAACGAGTGGGAAATGTCCGTGTTTCTATCCAGGAATAATTTCTACATTCATTTTACATGCTAAGTGTTTCCTATCTCTGCATAATAAACTGTAAACAGGAATAGATGGCACAATGTCCCTTAATATTTCCTGGTAATGAAGACACAAATGTACAGTGAATGCTGATAAATATAGATGAAACATAAGCTCTTCTCTCAGTCGGTATTGTTACCTTTAAAACAAATGCATTTTTGTGGTAAAAGCATAATCATTGCTAATGCAAAAAAATGACATAAGATTGAAACTGTCCTTGTAACTACATAGAAACTTTGCAAAACTCCTGTTAATCACAACTGCTTTAAAGACTGGTGAGCTGAATGTTGAGAGTCTAGAAACCATATCATTCTGTGTCTCAACAGAAAAACTCCTTGGGTTAGATGCCGCAGGGGACAGTGTGGCAGTGACCTCCAGAAGAACACACCTTAATTCTAGCAGAAAAAATAATGAGGCCAGCACTGGAGACACCTTCACTAGGATGGATTTCAAACTCCCTTCTGTAAGGCATTCCAACAGGATACATCTGATTACGAATAATAAAGTTGCCCATGGCCCCTGATCTGCCACAGGCAATGAGTTACTACCTTCATCAGGCAGCTTTTAACCAACTTGTTTATGACATGGTTTATCAGCAAAGAACCATGGTCAAAATGTATCTGACAGAGCTGCCTGCTAATCCAGTCTTCCCTCTGACTCAGGGTTGGGTTTTAAATGCCCAGGAAACAGGAAGGTTGATATTTCTTAATGTGGCACCTTAGATTTTAGTAGGAACACTCTAATTTCTTATAATATCAAGTTTCTTCTTCTTCAAAAAAAGCCAATCAGGTGTAAAGCCATAAATTATGAACCTGCCTGAATCTGTTTGTTTAATCTTTTCTTTACAGCCCCTTCCTGGCTTCCAAAGAAATAAAAGTTATTCTCTGTTCTCCTGTGGTAACTATGGAAACCATGTTTTATTACGATAACCACTCAAAGCTTGTGTTACAACTAAATGTGCTATTTTGAGTAAATCTATACTAAACATCCTTATAATGTCAAAACACTTTTAATGGAGTTCAAAGAACACTTGTTGATTAGAAAAAAAACAAGGCTTTTCATTATGCAAAGGGAATTTTCTCTCTTTAGGCTATTTTATTGTATACATGATCACAAAGTATTTTTGATATCCTTGGACATTCTGCACTTTTCTTACTGCCTTCAAGAGGTCCTTTAGAGTATTTTCAATGAGCCCGATATTTTTTTTTATCAACTGTAATTGTTTGGTTTTCATTAACATGTTCTCAATACTATTTAAATATGAATTAAGGTTAAAAGCTATAGCCATTTGTCTTCATTGTCTAATGATGAAAATAAAATCGGAGAACCTCCTGAAGTTTAAAAAAAAATGGCATGACTCTTGGTTGATGCCAATGAGCTAATGGATTTTGAAAAATAATTCTTAGACTTGTATAATTATTGTAAACTAGAATCTTTAATATAGATTATTTTCATGTATCTTTCTTCTAGAATAATAATGGTTCAATATACAGTTTCTAGGCAGCAGTATACATATTGCCCCATAAGAAAAAATGGGTATAGAAAGATATTTAAGTGACAACTCTTGTCTTCAACAGTACAAATCAGCAAGCCAAGAGTCCCAATATGACGTGGACCATCCTAAGAAAGAAGGGGACACAAAAACCAGTGGATATGAGTGCAGCCCAGACATGTTCTAAATGACTATAATTCCTGAGACATTTAGAGAACCCCACATAAAAAAAACCAAAATGTTCTCAAAGACCAACTGAAAGGTTGTTAATAGACAAAATGGTTTGGTCAAAGCATTAAATCTATATTTTCATCCAGTTGCACAAGGGTTAAAGACAGTAGATGGTGAAATTAGCTGAAATAAAATGTCTTCAATTTTTTTTTATTTTATTTGTAACTTTCCAAAAAACTTCTCCCTTAAGAATGAGAACTGTAAAATATGCCCGAATCATGATTGACAGCATCCCCCAGAATCCTGTACTGCAAGAGAATTTTGATGGCCTGCTCATTTCTGATGGTTAGGTTCTGCCTTGCTTTCTCCTTCCTCATGTCTTTGGCTCTTACTTAGGCTTGGGTAGGTCATGGAAGGAGAGATGTGTCCCCTAGAAACAATTTTATGGCTATGGTAAGTGTTCAATATATTACTGCAGAAATAAGCCCAAAATAATCATTTTCAGATTCTTGAGATTATAGCTTACTAATTGATTTAAATAAATTCCAGGCACTCACATCTGGTATGCTATAGGTTTAGTCACTTTGGTTGCTCAGCCAGCTAAAGGGGTACTTGTTTGCTGTGAGAAAATATCTTGCTGTATATCCCAGAGGACCACAGAGTCACAAGTACTAGGGTAGGAGTTCTGAGCTACCCTACCCAGAATTCTTTTCTTCCTGTGTGCTAAAATGTTTTTCCAATGCAAAGAAATCAATGTGTGAACTGTGACAGATCTATGCCATATTTTTAACCCTAACATCAACTTTTACTTCATTTACATGAAAAATTACATAATCTTAAATTGTTTCTTCTTGAGAAATAAGCCAAATCTGAAATCAAATACAGTTAGCCAGATTTGAGGAAATGACTTGTCTAGGAAGGCTGCTGACCCATTTAAGCTCTATGAGAACCCCATTCTTAGGGTCTCCTTTTTCTCATTCAAAATTTGCCAGCAGGTCCTAACCATTGGGCAACTACATTTTACTTTAAGTGGACATATGGCCACATACTCAAAACTGAATTTGATAGTACAGAGAAAAATGAAACTAATCGTATCCAGGAAGAAAGATAAAACATGCCTAGCAATTTTATCAACAGTGAAAGGAGATAGAATTTACTAGCCAAACGTCTCTCGTCTTTACTGGAGTCTTATCAGGAAACACGCAGTGCCTATGGCACTGTGCTTTTCAATATCCCTTCATCATCCTGACATGGATATAGGAATTCCATATCACCAGTTTACACACAAAGGCAGGGCAGTCAAGTAGGATCACTAGCAGCTTCCTATCACGTAGATGACAAGTTGTTGACACAGCAGCCTCTGCTTTCTTGTATGAGCTGAACTTGTGCAGCAGAGACCTGGGTTGCTGCCTTCTCTGATACTCCATTATTCTTACCCTACCTCATGTTCACTTGGGCTCACTGAAGAAGTCAACAACACAAGCATTCCTTTGTTTTTTCAGGAAAACAACTACTGCATTTACAGAAATAAGATAGGTAGCAGTTTTTTGAAAGAGAGAAGTGTAACAAAATGGAAGATATAGTCACCAAGTACCAATAATTATCATTTACATCACCAAATAAATAGACTATCAATATTAGACTATCAATATTGGCCTTCCAAAAACTTGCCTCATTTAGAGAAACAATAGTCTTCCTGGGAGTTATAGTACTAGCTGTATATATCTCCTACGTATTGATTGGCTTGTTCTATTACTTTTCTATTATTTCTTTAACAAATATTCATAAACTAAACTGCTTTAAAGAACAGACCTATGATTATGTTACAGTTGTGGAGGTCCCAGGATATTTTTTTAGATTGAAAGAAATCTTTTTATTACAATTAATTTCGATAATTTTACAGCTATACAATATTTGAAAGAATGTTATGCTTTTATATCCAAGCAAGATTAGAAGAACTTGGAAGATTTTGAATATAAAATACAAAAAAAAGGGTGGAAATTTAAACAACTATACCCAAACTTTGATTAAAACCAGCTTTCTGGGTATGAGGAAAACAAAATTTTATATATATAACATAAGAATAGTAGTAGCAAGGTTGATTTATGAAATATAAGTAAATACATGTCTGTCTTTTAGTCAAACATGAAAAAAAACATTTAAATATACTTTCTAAATAATTTTGTTTTAAATGTTGGATGGATGTTTTAAATAAGGCCTTGTTCATGTAGTACAGAGAGCTTATTTTTTATTACTATCATTTATTACAATTTATTCAATTTGTAACTTGGCTGTGGCTCCCTCCCTTGTCTCCTTCTGATCCCACCCTCCCTCCCCTTTCTCCCCTATGTCCCTCTCCTAGTGCACTGATAGGGAGGTCCTCCTCCCCTTCCATCTGACCCTAGCCTATCAAGTCTCTTCTGGACTGGTTGCATTGCCTTCCTCTGTGGCCTGGTAAGGCTGCTCCCCACAGGGGGAGGTGATCAGAGAGCCTGCTACTGAGTTCATGCCAGAGAAAGCCCCTGCTCCTCTTACTAGGGACCCCACTTGGAAACTGAGTCTATGGGCTACATATGAGTTTTAGGTCCTTCCCATGCATTGTCCTTGGTTAGGGTATCTTTTTTTTTTTTTTTTTTTTTTTTTTTTCAGGATCCCTGGGGCTCAGGGGATTTTTTGGCTCTGTTGGTCTCCTTGTGTAGCTCCTGTCCCCTCCAGGTCATTCTATCGCCCCCTTCTTTCATAAGATTCTCTGCACTCTGCCCAAAGTTTGGCTATGAGTCTCAGCCTCTGCTTTGATACCTCAGTGAGTTTCAGAGGCCCTCTGTGGAAGGATCCTGTCCTGTTCCGTGTCTTCTCCTGCTTCCGATGTCTATCACATTTGTCATTCTGAATGAGGATTAAGCATCTTTCCTAGGATCTTCCTTGTTGTTTAGCTTTTTTAGGAGTATAGATTTTTAGTATGTTTATCCCATATTATATGGCCAGTATCCACTTATAAGTGAGTATATACCATGTGTATCTTTCTGCTTCTGGGATACCTCATTTTTATGGTCTCATCAGTGTAAAATCAAGACAAGCTACACTATAAGGGATAATCTATTTCATTACTCACCTGCCTTGACAGAGTACAGTTCCTTATCCTTGACAAAATGGAGCTGCTGGATGACACTAAGAGTTATTCCTGCCTCTGGAGGTTGATGCTTTTCTTGACTATGCCCCCTTTATCTTCAAAGCTGACAAGGGTGATTGGACTGAACCCCTCTCCAACTCTGCTCTGAGTTGTTCTACTGCCCATTTCATAAGGACCATGGGAAACTGGCTCTTTCTCTGTAGGCCAGGATTTTTCTTACCATCTCAAAGTTCTTAACTGACTCATATCCCTTTTGTTTTGCAAGGTAACACATTCACTAGCTTTGGGAGAAAGGGAGGCGACTGTCCTACAAGCCACAATCTCAAGTCACCTACATGAATTCTTAATATTTTAGTACTAGAGCTCCTCATTATAATACATGTGATGCCTCAAATCTCGGTGCCGATATTAATAAATACCAGTCTTTATTGATTCAAGTTGAAATCAAGTTTTAACTTCCCATATACTCTGTAAGGACAGTGAAGTTGAAGAGGTATTTTGGAGGGAAATTTTACTTTTAAATAGGCATCACTTACCTTCCTAGCAGCTATTGAATTTGAACCGAAGAGTTGTCATTGCTACAGGGGGAGGCATCATCAGAGAAAATATGGAAAGAAGAAAAGAGAAAATTTAATTAAAAAGTAATTATATACAGTTTATATACAGTTATATACAGTTTACCACATAAAGCAATCCTATAGAACAGTAATGCTCAACCTGTAGGTCTTGTCTCCTTTGGCAAACCTCTATTTTCAGAATTATTTACAATACAAATCAACAACAGTAGCAAAATTAGAGTTATGATGTAGCAATGCAAAGAATTTTACTATTTGGGGTCACCACACATAAGAAAATGTATTAAAGGGTTACAGCATTAGGAAGGTTGAGAACCAGTGCTTTAGCATAGTACGCAAACTGAGTATCCGAATACGAGCCTGGGAAGTATCACATTCAATAACCAGACATATTATTTTAAAGACTATCCTACAACAAGAAAAACAGGTGTCCACCATTAAGAGAAAACATTGTTTATATTTGAGACCTTTGTACATAAGTACTGTTGAGAACCTTTTATAGGAACACACCTGAGAGGGAAAATGAATTATCAACGATAGTCTTTTAAAAAAAGAATCAGTGGTTTAACACTAATTTCTAATCAGATCCTACAGAAAGGAACAGCCCGCATGGCAGCTGTACTTTTCCCAGGGTTAATTACCTTTCACTGCTCTCTACTAATGAGTCAGCTGTTCCTGCACCACACACTACCCTGGTTCATCTGGAGCTGGAGCTGTGGACAAACACAGGAGTGACAGGCCTATTTACATAGGGGGAGTGCTGTAAAGATTTCAAAGGTTTTTTTTTTTTTTTTTTTTTTTTTTATAAATCCTTTACTGCTCTTATGTTTCCCCGATAAAATTATTTTTGACAAATAAGGCTTTATTTGATCGATGACTTTTCTGCCTGGAAACAGAGTTCATCACTGATAGACATAGAACAGTGAAAGCCTTGGAAGGAGGTGAAGTTCACTGATTCCCTCAGAATCTTTGTGCCACTTGCTCTGTAGTACCATCGCCTGGCAAAACCCCAGTGCCATGAAAGACAACTGAGCTCTGATTTTTACAGCTTCCTTCAGTTTCAAAAAGATTTCTTTAAAATAGTTTTGTTACTGAGAATTATATTCAACAGTAGAAAAGAGATTAAGAGAAAAGGATGCCTCGTAAAGCTTTGTGACTGCAAAGTAAATTCCATAATTGAAAATTATGTCTTGGTCTGCGTCAAGATCATTTTTGGATACTATATCATTGCTAGACAGAACACACACACACACACACTATGCACATACATATATATGTTAATCTATGCATACATATGCCTACATCCTATAGATGATTTACTACCGATATTACGGCTCTTTTAACTAAATGACTTCTCTTTCCATCGTGTGATGTGGACACAATGTGCCTTTACAGAATTTGAGCAGTTTACATAATTTGAACAGATTATAAATCTCTTTTGCCTTTTAAATCCAGAGGTAGCTGAGGGGCTAAACCAACAGTAAAGTAGCATGCAGCTCTGTTTGAACATATCCCAAATGTCTCGGAATAAAAGCTCCTGTTCTGCTGGAAAGTTCCAGGCTCGAACTCCCAAACTCTTAGGCCAGTGACTCTTGGACTTTCTAACAACTGGAGACTACCTGGGTGTCTTGTTAATAGGCAGGATCTCATATGGATACTGCAAGGTCTGGCTTGACATCACAAAGAGCTCACACAACACCAGGTGTTCCTGTTAGTTCAGAGGCTACACTGATAGCAGAGTAACGGAGCAGTGGTTCTTAAGTGTTAGCCTGCATCAGAGTTACACAAAAGCTTGATTCAGCCTGGAGAACTGATTCCAGTTATAGAGGGGGACCTGACCTGGAAATCTGTGTTTCTAGCAAGTCCTTGGATGATGCTAATGCTGAACAGTGGAGACTGCACTTTGTGGACCACTGCTTTAACCACTCATTACTAAACTCACCAAAGAGTCTGAAAACGCAAAAGCTAACAAATGCCCACATGGAACAGACAAGCAGGTCCTCTTTATTTCCGAGCCATTTGTTTGCTCTAGCATTAATACCTCATGATAGAAACCAGCAGATAAAAACTGAATGTTCTGTCCCAACATTGAAGCACATTCTGAAAAAACACTTTATAGATTATTGAACTTGCTCTTACTTTCAGATGAAGCCATTCATATCAAGAAAGAAATAGTAATTATGTGCTTCATTGCAGGTGTGATTATCAAATATAAGCAAGCCCACGTATTAGAAATTGAAGACTTGGCGCAATATTTAAATTTTCAAAAAACAGATAAAATATGGGAACAAATTAATTAGAAATTATAAAATAAGACAAATTAAAATGTCAAACAATGATAAAAATTCCTTGAGACATTCAGAGTGAGAAGCCTAGTAAATTCTTTTAAATGGCACAGTATATTTCTGATACGCGCTCACATGAGAAGTGTTCTGCATTGATTACCTCTATTTTGAAAAACACATTATACTACAGATTTCTTGGAGGATGGAAAAAAAACTGTTTTTCATCTAATATATATATATATATATATATATATATATATATATATATATGAATTGCTCTTCATGTAGATAGCACACTGTCAGAGCCCTGACCAGGGTATTTTGTAACACTGTTAGAAAAAGAGGAGTAATGAGAGAAATTAGAATGAAATATCTCCCTGGTGTGTTTTATTAAGGAAATGGAGAGTAGCTCTCAAAACAGCAGACTATCACTAAACAAAAGACAGGTGCTTTAGCACTGATCTCTCCAGGACAGGGAAGATTTCCCTGGGCATGAACTTATATATCAGCACTTATATATAAGCTCAGAGAATAAGGCTCCATGCTTGTGGGTTCAGTAAGCAAATGATAAAGGTTCTAAAGGTATCAATGTTCCTTCTGAGTTATTTGGTTCTGCTGCCCCACAGAAAAAAATGGACAATGTCAATCCCATATAAATATAAGAGGACAACACTATCACAAATAATGAATTCTCTGAATGTGTAATAAATGCTCTGGGTACAGAATTGCATTATTTAGGTAAGCCAGTAACTTATACACTAAAATCTTTTTTCAGCACCTATTCTCCTGGAGAAGAGAAGCCAGTGAAAGCTCAAGTCCTCTGCATATGACAGGCATAAAAGTTCTGCCACTCTGATAGGGAAGATAATCCTGCCATACAAATCAAGGAAACATACAAATAAAGATCTTTGAGATACAGGTGCTGGATTCACTTACTGCTGATTTAGTATAAACATCAAGTTATACAGTTTGAGAGAAAACACAAATGAACATATTTTGGCCATATTTTTTTTTTCTGAAAAAGGAGGTGCAAAAATAAAATTCTTCAGAACTATGGAGACCCAGATATTAAAAGATAATTAGTGCAATGTGTTTTCATAATCCCACAAATGTTGAAGGCAGATAAAAAAATGGCATGGGCTGAGAGTGCAAAGGAATCCTAATTTTGCCCATACTTATATGGCTTTTAAGAGTTATAATAAATCTGATTATATAATTGAGGTCATTTGAGGTTTGCTGTTTCATGGGATGGCTCAGAGGTCAGTCCAGTTCAGTTCATGCTGGTTGTGTTATTTATCCAATTGCATCACCAACTAATGAACCTTTGCTGAATCAGCACGGTTAGTGCTGGTAGATACTGAGGAAAGCTTCTTTGTTTATTTTTTGAAAATTATCTCATTATATATTGATAAATTAGAATTATACACATTCTTTGTATAAAATGGAATTGTTGAATTAAGCTGGTTAAGATAGCTACACCACAGCAAATATTTATCAGTTCTTCACCTACTCTACAGAGACATTGTACCTTTGGCTATTTCCCCTTCTAGCCCATCTCCAAACTAAGCAATATGCAGCTGCTTAATTTTTCTGAGTTTTCTATTACATGAAAGTTTTGAAAAGACATATGCAGAAGTAAAATAATTCCGAACTATAGAATCCCTGCTCTTAAAGACCTAATTTGTATGACTTGTTTTCTAAGTTGGCAAGAATGTTCATGAAAGTAACACCTTGCTTTAGTTAACTAGAAAATCTTCCTTTCATATCTTTAACTCTTCCTTTCCCCCATCCCACCCACCTCACCTGCCCTCTTCCAGCCCCACCTGCTCTTCTCAGACTGGAAACTCCTGTGTACAGGGATGAGCATCTCCACCTCCCTCCAAGAGGAAGTGTCCTGTGAGATTAATATCATCTGAATGAGGATCAGTCTTCTAATTAATTAGATAAGGGGACTCCAGGGGAAGGCCACTGCCTCTGTGGTATATATTTTAAGAAAATACTATATTAAATCAAAAAATCAAATATTTACAGATAAAACATGCCAACTCCCAGAGCATGCAGCAAAAGTGACGAGCATAAAGGTATACATTCAAACTAGATAACATGGTGAATAAATGCATAGTTAAAGTTGATTATCTTGTTCTGTTGATGCTGTGCCTGAAAAGGAAAGAGAACCTTTTTAGTTTTTGTTTCTTTTGTTTTTGAGGCATCTTATTGTTTAGCTCAGGCTGTCCTGGAACTCACTATGCAGTCTAGACTGGCCTCAAACTCATAACAATTTTTCTGTCTCTTGAGTGTTGGAATTATAGGCAATGAGGCAGTATACCTAGTTGGGTAATAATATCATGAATAATTTATTAATAAACACTTTACAAATAAACAAAAGCAGGGCCTGGTAGGATAACTTGATAAAACGCTTGCCATGAGAGTATGAGGACCTGAGTTTAGACCTCCAGCACTTAGGTGAGCGCTGGTAAAGTCATGTGTGCCTGAATTCCTAGACTTGTAGAGGCAGAGACAAGCAGATCTTGGAGGTTTGCTTGCTGATCAGTCTATCCAAAATAGATTCAGTAAGAGATGCTGTCTCAAAGAAACAAAACAAAATAACAGTGTGGAGAGTGGCAGAGGAAGACACCCAACCTCAGCCTCTGGGCGTAGTATGTGCATGCATGGCTGAGTGCTGCCCCTCCCCTGTCACATACATGTTTGCCCCTCTCTCTCTCTCTCACACACACACACACACACACAGAGAGAGAGAGAGAGAGAGAGAGAGAGAGAGAGAGAGAGAGAGAGAGAAAGAGAGCTTGGATGCACAGAGGAGAAAAGAGTCACCATCAGGCCAATCATATTAAACTGAAATAGTGACCATATCTTGAATGCTTCAGAGAACCAAATTGGGCACCTCTAAGAAAACAAAGGGTAAAATACAAGGGCAATAGAAAAAGTCAAATATTTTTACCTAAAACACACAAATGAACTTACTTCAGGACACTTATTTCTAAGGAGATAATGGTGGCTTCCAGTTTTATACATGAATAATGACTCAGCCACTGGACAAAACTCATCAGGAATGACACTGTTTATGGTTGTTCACAGTTTATGGTGAACGAACTGTAAGAGTTCCTATATAAAACCTCCCCTGGTGTTACCATTCCTCATTCTGGATTGCCCTGACCACATGGCAGTTAGAATCTGTCACCTACATGTCCTTTACCAAATCCCAGACCCAGGATGGGGTCACTCAGGGAAGGTGAACTTCTGTGGTTCAATGATTGGATGGGACATAAGAAAATCAGAAGTAAACAGTACACTGGGTTGTAGTAGAAGTCTTCACCCTGGAGAAGACTTGGCAAGTGAGCTGGTGCTGCTTCATGGTGACTGGATGCTATGAACCCTGGGTTGGGGCAGCAGAGTTAGAATGAGGATACCTTTTGACAGCAGCCTGACATGGAATCTAATTGTGGCACATGGACTCTGTGGTCTCAGAAATGGACTTAAATCTCCCTACCTTTTGTGTTCCATGTAGGACAATAATAGAAACTTGTTCTAAAATGGTAAATACTGTATGAGCTATAAGGCACACACATCCATGGCATACTGGAGCCACTCAGCAGACTCCAGGACCATGCAGCACAGACCCTGAGCAAAGTCCACAGGTGTGCTCTGCACATGAAGCTCCAGGTTGCCAGTGTCAAGAGGCAGTAAATCTTTGGAGACATTCTTCAAGAGAACAGGAGACAGACTTGAGACACCAAATTGAAGAGAAAAGGAGGAGGGATATAGAAGGTAAAAGGGAGGATAAATGTACATTAGTATGCGTGTGCAGAAACATCATAATGAAACTTCTGACTTCATAATCTATCGCAGACTAAACTGAAAATGGATATGAACATAGTAAGGAAATTCATTAATACATTTTAAAATATTTACTGATTGTTGTTATTCTGTCTTACAGCCTGATATAAATTCTTTGTGCATATTTACTCTACATACACAATTATATAAATCAGAAATTATTTATTATTTTGACACTAAAATGAAACTGTAGCAAAAACAAAACAAAACAAAAACCCAAAAAACCTACAAATTTGCTTAGGCAGTGTCTCAGAACAACTGGGGATTGGCCTCTTGCTCCAATGTCCAGGTTCTCCACGGTAGCAGTTTATAGCATCATGAGATAGATGACCGATGCAGGAATGGACAACACTAAAATAATGTTCCCACTGAGGAGTGGTACCCAAAGCCAGAGTAAATAAACAGATTCGAGTAAGTAACAAGGGCTATAGAAAAATACTGTTAGCTAGAGGGTTGGAGCTGCTTACATCAAGGAATGAAGTCAAGCTTTGTTGATTTGAGACAGTGAAGAGCCATATGTGTCAAGGCTGGGGAAATGGCTCAGTCAGTAAAATGCTTGCTGTTCAAGCATGAGATCTGAAATCAAACCCTAGAATCCAAGTTTAAAAACAAACAAAGAAACAAACAGGGTATGGAAGTAGGTTTGTTATCCCAATGCTGGGGAAGTTGAAGTAGACAGGATATCTGTGCTAGCCTGCATGTTGAGCACCAGGTCATCAAGAGGCCCTATTTCAAAATAGCAAGACGTATGGTACCTAAAGAAATGGCACCAAAGTTTCTCTCTACACTCCACAGGCATACTCATGATCACATACTCTCTGTGCTGCGAACACATAGAGAGAAAGAGAAAGGCCGAGAAGGATGACACACAGAGAGGGAGAGCTCCATGTGTCAGTGTATAAACATCTAAAGTACATGGATCAACAATAAATAACTACACTCAATAACAAAAAAAACCCAGCCTAATTAAAATTGGTCAAAGGAGGGCAAGAAAGGATTGAAGAAGTATGAATAATCAAGGAAGGACATATGCTTGGAAATGTCATGATGTACAATTAAGATATAATAGAATAAAAAATTTTAATGCATCTAGATATTTTAAGTGGAGAAAAGATTTGAACAGAAAATTTCTAAAAAACAGTTTACACATGACACAACCACACACAAGTGACACTCAGTACCATTAGCTACAGAGAAATACAAATTGGAACCAAAATGACACGTCACATTACACCCAAGTGGACTGAAAAAAAAAATCAAAGAGAAAGTAACAAGTGCTGGCACGGAAATGAAGAAGTTTATGCATTGCTGGTAAGAATGTAAAATGGTCCCAGGACATCCAGTATTACCTCAAATAGTCAAGCACAGAGCTACCACCAGTCCAGCAACACAAGCATGAGCTACATACATGAGAATGAAAACACATATCCACACAATTATGCCTGTGTTCTTAGCAGCATAATTCACATAATTCCCAACTGCCAGCATGTAGACACAATCCTACATTCTACCAATTAATGAATGAAATAAAGAAGTATTACATTGAGTATTACTTAACAATAAAAGTATGTGAAATACTGGAATGTGCTGAAATAGAGACAAGCCTTGAAAATACTCGTGAGGGGAAAAAGTCAGATGCAAAACCCACAAATCCTGTGATTTCAACTGCATGAAATGTTTAGAAGAGATATATAAACAGGCATACAAAGTATACTACTGGTTGTCTGTAGAACTAGAAAGAATGATTAGGAAGGATGTTAAATAAGAAGGACAGAAGGTTTGGGGGAAAACCAAAAATGTTCTAAAATGTTCATTGGTGATGGGTGCACAACTTTAGCACAAACTAAGGGCTACCAAATTCACGGTAATTGAGTAAAGGATGTAGTAAGAGAATTACATTTCATCTGTTTACCTGTTCAAAGCCATACAGACAATTCAATAAGTTTGCATTTTATGTTAAGCATGATAGGAAGCTGTTAAACTGCTTTAAACAGAGATATGGATAAGGGAAGCCAGCTTCTAGACAAGAAGTCAACAGGGCATGAGAAGATAGTTTGGAAGGGGTGTTAATCGTGAGGAGAAAACTAGCAAAATTTTTGTCTCTAGTATGAAACAAAAGAATGAGGTGGAGCATACTGAAGAGAAATCAGCTGCCTGCTGCCTGCTAGGATCTAGCTTCTTTCTGGTCACTTCCCTCCACAGATGTGAACTCATGAGAGAAGCCAGCCTCATTGTTCTGCCACCCCTTCCTGCAGGTGACTGCAGCTGAAGGAACAGCACCCACTTTCCTTCACTCCACATAACTGCCTGCATCTTTCATGAAAGCTTACTTTCCTGAAGACATTCCCAAGCTCTTCTGGGTCTCTGGGTCTCTCTTGTTAGGCAGAAGCTTTAATTTTAATCTCATTGTATAAATGAAGTAAGTAATAAAAGCTGACATGCTTAAGGGACTGAGCTGAAGACCAGGCAGTTCTGCATTGGTCAATACTGAGTGGTTCTGGTCATCTTTATACTTACTGCACCTCTCTCTGAAACTGTGCTTTCTGGCCGGATGTAGAGGAAGAAGCCTCTTCCTTCTAAGGGTGGGTTATCCAAGATGCTCTCCTTGCATGTGTTCCCTGCCGCCTCCACTTATCCTTTCTTTCAACTTCTTCTAATTCTGCTTCATCTCCACATATCCTCCTCTCTCCTGTCTATGTTGCTGTTTCTGTTCCTCAGAGTCAAACCTACTGAAATAACCAAGACACTTTCTTTTTCTTATGTAACTTTTCCTAAACAACAGACATCTGGCTTTCAACCTGATTCCATTGATGCTGCTCCGGCTGTTGTCACCAGAGATCTTCTCTCTGAAAGAGTTAATCGTGGACTATCAGTCATTTTCTGAGCAGTTAACATTACTGTCCGGTTGACAAAAATGTCTATATCTTTTCTCCAATACCTCAGTTTTTCCTATGGCCTTCTTTATATCCTTTCTTTGTTAATTCCCTTTCATCCATCTTTCCATTCATAGTTGGTCCTCAGTTCCAGTCAGGGCTCTTTTCTCACTGTCAACCCTCTCCTTAAGAACCATGTTCAAATGTCCACTCTCCATCCTGGATCTCCCTCTTGACTTTATCTACTCACTGTCAGCACCAGTTGTCTAAAATTTAATACTCCTCAAAAAGCCAAAAATTATTCTCTGAACACAAATCTTTCTTCTGAATGCCATGTCTTGATTCATCCCTCGCATGATTGTTCAAGGTTGTCATTTCTACTTTGTGTGTGATTCTTGGGATCAAATCCCCAGTTTTCAGAGATTGGGCATATGGTGTACATTGACCTATGCCTACAGTATTCACTTATTAATATATTCTAGTTCTCAAGTCCTGGCCTTGCCTTCCACACAGCACAAGTCCTACTGTCGTCTACTCTCTGCTTGTTCTTCATGCCCTGCTGTGAGCACTGTGACTCCTCACCTATTACCCTCGGTGCTTAACAGGTTAGTGGAACACAATAGATTCTCAGTGCTTCTGTTGAATACACAATTTAATATTGCTTAGGTGCTTTCTCTACAAAATCTTCCATGATACCATCTCTAAGCAAGAACATGGACTCTGCTCAGAGCAGTTCCTTAGGCCATAGCTTCGTCTTTTGAAGGATGGCCGGAACAGGCTACTCCATGGCCCTACATTTTAAAGCTGAGTGTCTGAGTGGAACTTCACCCAAACACAACCTATTTTAACAAACCTATTGTCATGTGGGAACTGACAATTACTTTGCCCAGGTTGACTCAGGAGTGCTCAGGACCATGTGCCCAGGCTTGTGACCATTCTCTACATTTTAGAAATCTAGGTGACAAATATTTTTTTTTTGCATAAGGACTTTATTTATTGATAACAAACTACAAAGCAATGTACAGATTAAATGCAATTCCATCAAAATGCTGCCACAAGTTTTTATAGAACTTAAATGAATAATTCTCATCTTTATATGAAAAGATACCAAAAAAACCTGCATAATAAAAGAACTTCTGAAGGTATCATCATCCCTGATTTCAAGGTGTACTAAAGGACAATCAGATATTCTTAAGATGAGATATGGAAAAACCTTCAATGATTGTTGGAAAGAAGATATACAAATAATTTTTGTCAGTCAGAATATTAGACAATGGTAACAAAATAATGTTCATCCCTACAGAAAAGCTAAAAGTAATAAAAGTAGATACTGAATTCCACAGGAGAAAATACAATCCTGTAATAGGTGAGAATTTCTTCACAAAAGAGTGGCATAGCATAACATGGAGTCTTTGATAATATGCAATGTTTTCCATAAGATGCGTGCCTAATAACTTTGAATCTTATGGTTTTAGACAAATATTTCTTAGTCAATCAATTATATATAAAACCCAAGCAACCCTTTACCTTTGATATTTGTGTTATATCTCTGATCATTATAGTAAACAATACAAACAAATTACTTAAAATATTATCCAGCTGAAATAATATATTTTAACTCTGGGGCACTTGATGGACATTGACCTAAGAAGACTGGAACAATTCATCCTTAAATTATTTCTTCTCTTAACAGACACTTTGGCAATTATTAGCAATGTTCTGAGTTTCTGTGTTGTTCAATAAGAAGAACAGTAGTTTTAATGATAGTTTATTTACTAAAAGATTTTGGTCAAAGCTTATTGTCTTTTTATTTGTTATCATAGTTTCAGCATGGCATTTATAAAAGATTAAAAGTACCCTCAGGTAATTTCTAATTTATTAATTAAAAAGTTTGTTAATTCTGTAATAATTTAAGGAAAGTATAGGACTTTTAACATTTGCAGGATGAGTAAGATTAGTACAAAAGCAAAAATTCTGATGTGTTTAAGTAAGCTGTAGCCTATAGTATAGGGTTTTAAGCATTTGTCTAGAGAGAGCAATGGAACTTTCTTTCAAGTGAAACATAATGACAAGAGGATAAAAAACACTTGAAAGAAAGCAACTCATTGGCACATCTCTTCCCAGGGTCACAGTGCCTGGCCTCAGCTGGGTTCTGACCTTGTAGCCATGCATGGAGTCTTGGTAGAACATGGCCCTTCACCAGTGCAACCTTCTGACCTCCAGGTATGGGGGAGAACTGCTTTTATGCTGTTTGCTGTTGACTTGCCGTGGCAGTTGTGAGAATGTATGTTATGAAATACCCTGGCAGGTAGCTATCCTCATGTCGGTGCGATGTTATTATCCAAATATACAGAGTTGTAATTCAATCATCAGATGCTTTTGAGTGTTTGTGTTTACACTCACAAAGCTGAGAGTTTTCCATGGGAGGCCAAATGGTTAACACTTAATCGAATATTTAGGTTGGAAGTAAAGTTCATGTGCTTAGACAGGGTGATTTCTGCTATCAGGGTTAATTGGCATGGTAAATATAAATCTGAGAGGTATCATGAGTGTTTGTGTTGTCTTTAAATTACTTTTCAGATTCATGTTTGAGTTATAAGAAGTTCATAGTTACAGAATTTGCAGGACTGAAAGGACTCCAGAGGTCACCCTTAAAATGACAGATGTTCATGAAAAGAAAAATAAAGCAGCTTGTCATGTCACTTTATCAGATTCATTCAATGTCTTAATCATATTTAACCATAATAGAACCCAGATGTACCTGGTACCCAGCATCATTTGATGATTACATGGCTAACATTGGCTTACACTGTTCTGTTACTCTATTTCAAAGACCATGATATATGGGCAAAGATTAAGACTATGACCTCAAGTTTTCATCCCTCTGGTGACATGAGAAGCACCCTCAAGATTCAGTCTCCATTGCTACCTCTGTAAAAACAGATACAGCTATTCTGAATAATAAATGAAACGAGATGTTAAAGAACTTAAAACAGAAGTTGGCTTAAAGTAAGCATCTGGCGGATGTGTGAGGTTATTATTGTTGTATATAGTCAAGTCCTATACCTCCTAATTGCCATGAAAAACTTTATCTGTGCAATGTTAGTATTAGAAATTCTTTCCCTTGTTTTTAAAATTCTAGAAAATAATTCTCTGGATGATTTCATGGGCTGTGGTTAGAAAGAAAGAGATTCTGAGAAATGTATTAGCTGTATATGTGCATGCTTCTTTTATCTGATGAAGCCAAGTCCTGGACTCCTGTGGCTTCTCCAAGTTCCCTTCTTTTGGTGCTCACCATGCTGAGATTTGTCTGCATACAAAGCCAGACCACTGGAATACTAAGGCTGATCAGGTCAGATCATGGAAGAAATATTCCCACAGAAGTAAGTGATCCAGGCATGGAAGCTCACCAAGCTTCAAATGTTTATAGTTGCAGAAAGGGTCACAGAAGACTCCCGCTGTGAGAAATCTGACCAGTGCATGATTTCATGCAAAAACAACATAGTTGAGACACTTGGAAATGTGGTCTTTAAACCAAAAGACTGGCGTCAAAATGTGGAAGTTATTTTACAACCTAAAATCTTAGGCTGTAAGGTTATTTAGCTGGATATTTTCAGGAAAATAAAATAAATACTCCACAGTTTAGAAAGACTAGGTAAAATACACTGAATTTATCTGTTAAGACCAACATAAGAACCGTCTGGAAGGTCTTTTGGCATGTTTTTTTGGTTAGGCTTGAAACCTGCCTTTTGGGAGGGTAATGACAGAGCTTTAATCCCTAGGAAAAAAAAATTCCAAAATTCATCATAGAAACTAGGATCATCTTTCATGAAGTCAGAAAAAAGAGAAAAATAACTTCCCCTACCATTGAAAATAACCATCATAGCAACTCAATCCCCATTCTTTCATTTCCCCAGGTCTGACATTCTGCAGATGACCGCCCTTATTTGTCCCTACATGTTTTCCAAAATATAAAAGTGAAATAGAGTCCCAAGGGCACTGTACTTGAAAGGTTATGAGAGTTAGAGAATTTTAACCATGCCTGCCAAATCAGCAGATGGCTTGTGATTATAATTATATGCATCAATAAAACGAATAATCTTTACAAAATTTGAATTTCTGCTAAAGGAAGGGATTTAGTAAGCAGATGCAACAGAATGCATTTCTTTAACCCTTTTGGGAGACACTGGTATCTTTCACCCACACAAAAGCAGCAAGGGCTCTGTGTGTCGCAGGTTGTATGCTCACATTCATGTCCTCTTTCTGGAGCACTCTCATTGTCAACCTCAGTCTTTTCCTGATTTGATTTTCTTCAGGGCTTATTTCATCCTCACCTCTTTTTCACCCCTCAGAATAGAAATATTAAGACGAATCCTCCACAACTGTTTGATATTTGGAGGAGGGAAATGTAAAAGAAGCAAATACTTTCATTCTAATCCATGCCAAACCTACTACAGAAACAAGCGGTGTCATTCCAACTGATGATCGCCTGCAAATCAGCTTCTCAATACCACAACTCTTCTTTCTCTGTTTTCATATTCTCCTTAGTTTATAGTCCAGGAAAGAAAATGCTGTTTATTCCTTTTAACCAATTAACCACTTCATTTTGGTCTCTTTCTGCATGATACTGTAAGCGATGGTAGCTAAGTTTTCTCAGGTCAGGCATGAATTCACTCACACAGATACTAAACATGTATGTGGCAAATAAAAAAAAGAAGAAGGTAGGTTTTCCAAACCAGCATATATCCATGCTTTCTGCATGAGAAAAAAAAACTCCTAACTTAGAAAATTAAATTAAACTATGTAACTTTGGAGTTATATAGAGCTCTAGAAAATGCACAACAAAAATTCATACTTTGTGTTTATCAAATTACAATGTCAATGTTTTTTATGGAATTGTCAAATGCAGTCCCTCAATAGACTAGTCTCAATGAATATGTATCTCATCAGGAAACTAGAAGTACATTAAAGAGTTTTTAGCAAACATGGGCAGATATCTCTAGCAACTTTGTATTTATATATTTTCAATCAAATAAACTAAAATGCCATGGTTTGAAAAGCTACTCTATTATAATACTGAATTATATATAAAGTAGAAATCATAGTCTAAAGATTTTTAAGGCATTAGTATTTTTTCTGATATTCTCTCATAGGCACAGGATATTTGGAATCAGAATGCTTTCCTTAGAAACAACATTCTCCCCCAAACAAAAACTTTCTTTTTTCGGAAAAACTCTTAGATTTGTTACAACATTTGACAAAACAATATTCAAAATTACAATGCAATCTGTTATCTTTTAGAGGTCACTAGTATGAATTTTATCTGTTATTATAAAACACTCAGGAATAAATGAGGCTCAAGTATCATTATATAGATTAAAAAGTAAAATAAAGTACTTTTCAATAATTATAGCTTTGAAGAAAGAAAATTTATACTTCATTCAAGGGTTAAGTGAAAAGAAACAGTGTAAGCTAAAGCCTAAATAAATCCCGATGTGGCAAGGAATTAAAATTATTAATAAAAACTAAGAATAAGATTAAACTGTAATCTTAGTAGTTAAGAAACTTTGCTATAATTACTTAAATTATAGATGTATCATTTCGCATTTAAATGCCAGCAAATATTCCTTACATAAAGTTTATGCTGAAATACATTCTAAGATGGTCTTTTAAAAGTTACTAAACAACTATATAAAAAGTCCATTTGGCCGCATATACTTGACGTACACTGAGCAGTCTGGTATGAGCCAGTCACATAAAATGGAACTGACACAACCCTCCAAATAACCTCACACAGCTGGGGCCTCTGAGAGTGAAGAGAGGACAAGATTCTGTATCGTGGGCGTGGAGAACAAGAACTGGGATGCGCCTTGTGTGGCTTCCACCTGCTCTGTGCGTCTCCACTTCAAGTTCAAAACTGCAGACAGGACACACCAGGGGCACGGTACACCTGACCGTGTTTAGTTCTCACACAACATTATTTTCTACTTCTAACCCGGTCCCCATTAATCAGACCAAAAGACTGAGGTTTAAAAAGTTAAAACATAGCCAGTGACACAGGCTGAATGGAAGGACCGGGGTCCAAACGTACGATTATGATGACGATAACAGCTGACCTTTCTCTAGGAAATGTTGGTTGCTTCTCTCAGAGGATTCCTGGGTGTGGCAAAGACCCTGGGCTTCTCACAGCATATACTATAACCTTTTGAGCAGTTTTAAAAGTCATTTGTTAACTAAGTAATTCAAGTAAAAGTTCGTTAAAACAAAGTTTCTTTTTCTCAACACAAATCAAACTCTTCAAATTTCTTTAAAGAAATCATCCAACACTGACACAACTAAGTAGTTGTTGATATATATGAATATATATATATTATATATATATATATATATATATATATATATATAAATTCTTCAAATACAGTACTGGTAGAAGTAAGTTCACATAAACTGAAAGTAATGACTACGGCCTCTGGTTTTAATCACAGCGCAGCCCTAATTTGCTCTCAATAGTAAAAATTACACTTTGTAAAAGAAATCTATTTAGTCTTATCTGCAAAGAAGCAACTTACAGACTTTGGTCAAGTTTGTCATGCTTTGCTGCACCAGTGAGGATGGGAGTGGCGCAGTTATGTCAGCCAAAGGACTGTATGCTCTCTCAAACCTTCACTCTTGTATTAACAGGACAAGCATTAGCAACTATGGAGAAAGAAGTTACACCACAGGTGATTCAGATGTGAAATGTCCAGCACAGAAAAATACGTTAAGGTACTAACACTGCTTCTGAGAGCAAACTATTTGCATTAACTCTGCCCCAAACTAAAATGTCTAGAAAGCAAGTGTGGCCATTTGCAGATGGTTTTCTGTTTTCAATGATTCCATTCATATGAAAGGAATGTTGAAGGGATGACATTTAGAATTTTCTCAAGTTAGCTAAATCAAAGCATATCTTTCCTGCACATTTTCACTTGAAACCAGTAAGACAACATTAATCCTTGTCGTGAAATTTACTTCCTTCAAATTCTAGTTGTTTTGGAAAAAACAACAGAATTTAAGTATATAATACACACTATGAATATCCATGTATTAGTCTTAATTTATGTAAGTAACATGAAAGCTGAGAACACATTTGTGACAGGAAAAGTTCTTCCAGACAAAAACAGAAGGAAGCATGTAACCTCTGATCTCTTAGACCACATCATGAACCTATGCAATGAATCTCTCATGATTAACAGACTATTACGTGTCAGAACATTTCTATGTCTCTGTACAAATAAGAAAATTTCAGTGCAAGGACTGTAAGTTAGCAAACCTATCTCTACATGGTGTCGTTTTAATTCATGAGCAGATGCCTATGAGATGCCAGTCTAATATTAAATGCAGTGCCTCTAAAATTTGAATCCTGACACTGATATTATGAATACATCTATTTACAAATACAACACTCTGTTAACAATACTTTTAAAATGTTATCTATGAGATCATCAAGAGTTCATCATGCCATTGGCAACCCACTCAGATGACAGTTCTTAGAATAAAATATTTAATTTACCTGAATGTCTTGTAACAAAATCATCCTCTCTTGAACTAAACATCCTCAGAATATCAACATCTAAGCCAGACATATCAGAAAGGCAAATCAGACTTTCTGGCAACTCCCTGATGCCATATTTTTCTAAAAGGATCCTGCAATGTTACACTTCAATACTGCAAATGCATTTTTTTCCCAAGGAAAGAGTAAGCCAGTGCTGCTTCGGTGTCAGATAGCTTTGATTTTTCCCCCTCCAACTACAGCAAGCAAATGACTACTGTTCCCATTCTATAGCACAAACTACAGTGATTTTTATTTTAAGATTTGAGAAAATGGAAGTGTCTGAGCAAAAGAGAAGTTTTTATTTTCTTGTTTTGCTGTGTTTCGTTGACTGACTGATTTTTAAGACATTGACTATCTCATACAGGATATTAAATACACATTAAGGACTGGAACAATTTTATCACATCAAGAATAAACTTCAGCAGTCACATTTGTGCCCTGGGTTTCTCTGTTTTACAAACAGCAGGACAAACTAAAATTAAAGTTGCCCCACACATTTGAAAGTTTTCAAATCTAGACACACACCTGAACAGTACTTATTTGTCAATGCCCCTTTATCTCCAACAAATACCCACCTCTCAAATTTATGTTCACTTGCCATTTGTGATGAACTGGACTTCTGAGATTCACAAACTTTTGTGAAACAGCAAAAACAATACAACAATAACAACAGAATCAAAACACTGGTCACTGAGGCAATATTCCTAGAAGTAATAGCAAAATCCCTTCATCTGGACCCACTTGTCCAGAAACGGACTTTCGGCCCCACGGTTAGGCTCAGATTTGTTCCACTTTCTCCCTAGGGCTTAATTGCCAGACTGACTTACCGGTGCCTCCTAGCCTTTGTTCTGCTTCTCACGCTGACATCAGGGAAGCAGTGATGTAGAATAAAGCAGGGTGGGCTAGGTTAGTCCAGTGTTTGTGTCGTTGTGTGGTGTGCAGGGACACTCTGTGATACTCTAGTGAGCTGTAAGCTTTTTTTGTAGGCTTTGTGTCATTTACTTAACGACCAATCTCATTAGCTGCCAGGGTACAATGGGCTGATGCATTTTCTATGTACATACTCCACACAGTGACCCTCAAGGTTGCCGAAGGTCTATTTAATCAGTCAAATGCTGAATATATTTGCAGTAAATCACTAAAAAAATAAAAAGTATGGGACTACAGAGGTATCTTCCAGACTTAATATTTACCCGTGCTTATTCAGAGGTAATAAAATGCATGCATATTTAGGCAAAATGAAAGTAGACCAGGTGGATACAAATTGTCTACTTTGCACTGATGACCTTAATTTTATGAAACTTTCCGAATCAAAGATATTTTCTCCTAATAGGGAACCCAGAGTTGAAATTTAATTCCTGTCTTAGCTTAATCATTTTAAGCAAAACAAACAAACAAACAAACAAAAATCAGTTCCCTGTGCAGCTCCTTCTTGCTCGCAGCTCACTCCTGCCTCAGTCAGAGCCCTTGTCCAAACAGCCTCAGAACTGGCAAAGTTGTGTTCCTGCCCCTTTCATTTCCAAGGTAAAAACCCTTTTAACTCCTATGAAAAATGAAATGCTGAGAGCCCTCTGAATGACGACAGCTGTCCATAAGTATCAGGGAAAGCTCTATTGTCCGTGTGTCCCTGGGTAAAATGAATACTTTACAGCAGAGGCTGTTCAGCTTGGCTGAAGAGTGTGGGGAGAAGGGGAGGAGGTCACTGGAGATTTCGCACACTAATTTAATCTGGGAAAAGGACAGGCTCCGCATCTCCCCTGAACAGACTGGCAGCAATCTGGGCCCCCACAGAACTATCTCCTTTTGCCTGTGCTCTATTTATTCCTTATCTCTGTTTACCAACCGCTAGGTCCCTTTCATTCACACCACGAGGCAGTTTTCCTACTATCAGTCAGCAGCTGACACTGTGGAAGAGCCTCAAAGGCAAAAAGGAAAAAAAAAAAAAGATCAAAACTAAACCAAAGCTGTCTAAACAATACAACAGTACAAGTAAATGCATAAACCCTGATTCTTAACCCAGCCCACAGGGTACACACAGAACCTTTACAGTAAACCCAGCACACACACCACAGCGAGCTGTGGGCCGAGTTGGAAAGCTAAACACCATTTCTGAAGTCATCAACCAGAAAGAAAGAAAGAAAAAAAAAAAAAGACTAAAATGCACACTGGTTACTGAAACAGGCTTGATCTTGTGGACACTCTTATCTCTATCACAGATCAAAAAACTGGCAACCAGAAAGTATTTACCTTGCCAGAAAAGTTGAGCTGTACGTTTCTAAGGGAAACCAGGCTCTTATTGAAGTGTTAGCAGTTAAGAAAATCTGTTAAAGTGATTGCAGTTTACACGTAATCAACATAAACTTTCCAATACCTGATCGTGCTAACTAAATATGATTTGAGAAACCTGACATCAAAACTCCATTACTCTTATAAAGATAATTTAGTCTCTTGTATAACCCTTTCAATTAAATCATATACCCATGTCTTAAGAGATTTTTAACACTTATGCCAAAATGATTAATGTCACAGAGTGGACAGAAAAAGACTTCAGGTAAAACTTTCTAATCTTTTAAATCAGGCTGCTGAAGATGACTGGAAGGCAAAGACTAGACAAGGAATGTGAAGAGGAGAAAGTGGACAAACTAAATACATGTTATTTGACCTTCCAGCCCTTGAGTAGATACAAAATTTGAACCTAAGATCTGATCTATTTATATTAATGTCAAGTACTAAATATATTTGGATATTTCTGCAAATAAGATAGGATGTCGACATAACATAAATGTCACTGAAGGGAGTTATCCACTTCAATGGCGTATTTAGGCGCAGACGTAAAGGCTAACATACATAAGGTAGGTAGAGACACCCACACTGCCTCCTATAGACACATGCGCAATGTGAGAAAGCTTCTCTTTTCTATTGCCTGTCGTTCCCTAGATTGAAAGCTGGGACTTTAAACTTCCACGAGTGTTTTACAGCATTGAACTAATTCAAAATAACTGGCTATTGTCATAAAAATCAACATGGTATTGACTCAATCATGAAGACCTTTACCAAAAATGGGAGGCCATGTAGCTCCTTATCCACGATGACAACAGGACCACGTTTCAGTGTTTCCACCTACATGCATTATGAGCAGTGAAGTCTTTACTACTTGGATCCCTTTTTCCAAATGAATTAATGAATTAAATTTATCCTTTCACCAGCTGCTAGGCAGCAGATGGAACCATTTCTGAAGCCTTGTTGAATTCAATCCATAAAACTCATTTCCTAGGATTAGCAGTCCAAAGTTTCTTTTAATGTTTATATACCACTTGGGATTTTGAATTTCATGATGTTAAACTTTCAACTTAACTATTCTTTTGCATTTCATATCAAACAATTATGATCTTTTGGATTTCTATAGCAGACATGGAAGGTCACATAAGGATAAGAATTAATTTTAAGAGCAATAGATTCCTGCAAGTTGCATTTTTCGGCATGTTTGTCCTCACTGCTGTATGCCACAGAGCCTGTTTCCAGTGTGCTTCTATGATGATGGCCTGTCTTATAGCTGTGAATTTTATTTATTTCCACTTACATAGTTTAAAGCTCCACACAGGAGCACTAGTTAACTTTATGAAAGTTTAAACTGTTTCTGAGTTTTTAATTTAGTGATATGTAAGATTGCTACATTACCTGAAAAAAAAATGCTAGATCCACTAGGTTTAATTCTCTCGTAGCAATATAATCATAACTTTTAGATTTGGGGACACACTAACTAAACGGATATACAGAAATGCATTTTTATAAAGTTAACTTTTCAGAAGCCGGCTACCTTGGACAGCTCCAGCACCCTCTTCCTTCCTTGTCACCTGTAGTGCTTTTCACAGAGAAGGAAAAACGAAACTTTAAATTTTTTCTGATTGTTTAATAGCAGAAAAATGACAGTCACTATAAAACATCTCCTTTAAATACAACTGAAGTAGACTTTTGTGAAAGATTCTGATTGCTTTACAGGATTCATGTGTCCCAGACATGGGGGAATACAAGTTTAAAGTATTAAAGCCTTTGAGCTTAAAATGATGCCCTTGCTGTGACACAGATATGACTAAGAGAAGAGTGAATTGCTTTTGTGTGCAACAGTGATTTCCGCTAATTTGGCATAAGAAATCTATATTAATCTAATATTGGAGTAAGCCAAGAAGGCCACATAATAATCCACTGAGTAATTGAACATTCTGAGCGAGGGAAAGAGAGCACAGATACTCCTAGGTTACAGCACAAAACTAGAATGTTGTGCTGGTGATATTAGCAAAGAAACAGCTTAGTGTTAAAGAAAGTCCAATATCAATCCTATTTTAGATTTTGGATTTATTTCCTGAAAAATACTTCCTCGTTATAAGAACAGTATACAGAATTATATCCAATATTTCATCAAAATTTCCTCTTAATTTATTGGATTTTATAGTGTCAACTGGTCTATAGGGTGATGTGACACAAACTTTTGTAACATAATTCACTATCCCTAAAAATAAAAAATAATACTAGAACCATTATAAAACACTTGCCTTAGCTGCTGTGTTCTCTGAAACTGAAAGAAAACTGAAAAGATAGTACACACCTTCAGGAAACTTGGATTATTCCATGTACATCAAAGCAATCATTTTTAACAGGTGTTTTGTTGACAAAAGAAATATGAGGTAAAGTACTGCTCATCAAAGTATGTAAACGTTTTCCCTAGGTAATATTTCATTGAAATCATCCTTCTGTAACATTTCGTTCAAGGTTAGTATTAAGTCCCTCATTCTTCAGCTTTTAAAACATTATGCTTTAACTTCTGAACAGTCTTGTGACGCGTCCATCTATCAAAGACAAGGTGTATCATTTTTTTAAGGAGAGTACTCTTATTCAACTCTCTAAATATTCAAATACAATATTATATATGTCCAACTTAATATCTCAGAGACTGCCCACAAACTTTTTCTCTTACATGTACATAAAACCTGGATTCTGACTTTTCACAATGAATCCACAAAACCTTTTGTAGATAATGGTTATTAATGCAAAACTGCATTAACAACTCACAGCATTTCAAAGATTTGAATTCTAAATGAAGACTTGTAAGACATGAGCTCTCCTGATAATATTTGTGACCTCATAATTACTTTTACCTAACTTTTTTTTACAGAGGAAAAAAAAGTGTACTGTCTCATATCAAGTATTTTCTGTTACAAACTCACATATTTCAGAAATACACATGAACAAAGGCAGTAGCGGACACAGCTTAAATGACATTGCACCGTGACATTTTATTCTAACCTCCTTCTCAATATCTCATTTTTGGAGGAGAGTGAGAAAGTAGAGGTGGGTGGTGGCGAATGAATTTAAAATCATACCAGATGTACATCACAACAAAAAGCAAAGCAAAGAGCAGTAAAAACCATGGGCACGTCAGCCTTTAGAAATAACCCCCAACCCACCCACTCTCCCAGTCAGAAACCAGTAACCGTTAACTAACTCAAGACCTGGAAACTTGCTCTCTGGCTGAGCTCTTAAACACCAGGGTGAACAGAACGAGGTAAAAAGTTTTAAACTTACTTTTGTGTGTGTGTTTCCAAGACTATTTCTCTCCTTCCTGGTGTGCTGACAGGAAACACTAAAGCTGTTGCCTTGAAAGGTAGTTTCCATGATATGACATCCAGTGCCTTTGACTGCTTGGAGATAAGCACCTGCGTGTAGCCCTCCTTACGTCACACCTCCCTATTCAGGCCTTCTCAATATGATCCACATTTGCACATCAACAGCCTCGTGCGCACACACAGATTTTTTTCGGCTCTGGGCCCAAAACTTTCACTTTAATTTTCATCACATGATTGCTGTGGCATATGTCCTTCCAAACCGCCCATATATCAGTCATCATGCAAATGAGATGGAATATCACTCCTCTGCAGCAGATGGCCAGGGATGATAACAATGGCTCAACAGAGGAGATTCAATGTCCCTGACTTTATCGCCACGGCAACAACAACCTAAAATATATGTAATGGAAGTGGTGCTTATTAATTTTGCAGGCTCGAGTGTTCTGATTTTGTGAGTGAATGGGCTGAGTTAAAAAGGGGGCTGTGTCCTCCTGCCTCTAGAAGACTATCTATAAAAGCCAGGGACCTGGAAATTATTTTCAGTGACTAAGAAGGCAACAGCCTAGCAATTATTTGAGTAATTAGGTGTAATTCCTCCCTGTAGGCCTTGTACCCTCCTGCGCTTGCTTCACAGAAGCTCACGAATTAGACAGCACCGATACTGAAAAGAAAAGTGCCTCAAGATACAGCAGGAGAGCTCGCAGGAGCCCTGTCACTTGGCCTCCACCAGGCTTGGTAAACACAAGCCCCAAGCTATAAGTAAATAGAGGCCCCACTTCACAAACACAGACCAATTAAAATGACAAAGGCAGCCACACTTTGGGGTGGAGCTTAGCTTCCTTGTGAGTGGCACACAGAATAGTCTCCGGGTCCAGGCACAGAGCCTGTTTCCATGACTGGCTGTCAGGATTAGACAGGAACATACACATCTCTCACTCAGCAGGTTGTGCCTTTCTCATTAGGGCTCTCTTTTCCCCCACAGGGCTACTTTTACTCCAGACTCCAAGTGAACACTCCATTGATGGGCCACTCCTAAAAGCATTAAAAATGTAAATCACAGAAAAATTAATCAATTCTTCAAAATCTGCAACAAGCCTATTTGTGGTTTGAAGGAATGGCTACCCAACTTCCAGGCCCACCGGGGACAGTTCTAGAAGGGACAGGATTAAAGGGGATGGAAAAGCTCAGAGCACTATCCCGGAAACTTTTAAACATTTGTTACAACATTTCATATTGACTAATAAAAGCAACCTTTCCCTTGTAGGGCTGGATCACATATCAAAACTTTTGAAGCCAGAGTGTACTTTTTTCATTGCTTTTAAGAAAAATCACTATGGAAGTATCATCTAAGAGTAAAACCAGACTGCCACTAATTTAAAAACATACATTAATAAAGAATGAGTACTCCCCTAGAAGAGGCTAGCAGAAAAAATGCAAAAGACCTAAAACTTCACATCTTTGTAACTCAGCAAACCTCAGACACTCGTCCTGAGTCCTCCTTCCCTGGGAATCCACTCTCTCCCAAGGGCACCTGCTGCCCTCAGTTGCAATGCTAGAATCCTGAATGCTGTTTTAAAGAAAAAGAAAAAGAAAAGAAAGGGAAAAAAAGCTAGTCACAAAAGCTAGTCATTCTCTACAGAACATACAGAAATATTTGACAATCTAAGTTTTAAAGCAGTCACATTTCCCACATACGTGTGGGCAGGTGTTCTGAGACTCACCTTCTTTTCTAAGATGGTGCTTCATAGCCATTCATCAGTGTTCTGCAATCCATTTGATGCTCGACATAATCAGTTGCCTAGTGCATAATTTTACCGTGCTATTTAAAGGCAACAGTCCAAGGTAAGGGCATGCTCGGAGTAGCACCTTTCTAATGCAGAACTTCTCACACTAGGACTATACAGACAGGATGAGCTCTATTGTAAGGAATTCTTCTCCTGACCTCCCCTGTACTTCATGAGCAGGACATCGCACGCATGCTGGTACCTCAGGTGCAACATAAGAAGGAGCGCTCCTAGGAAGACTCCAGTGATGTGACCAAATTAGGTAACGTTTCTAGACATTATATGACTGAAACAAAGTCACATCCTATCAGAAACTTAAAAAAAATAACGTTATTTATTAAGGTATGTGATAAATCATACTATATATTCATTTATGGAAGACAATCAATTCAGCCATCATTATTACAATGCAAGATATTTTCATTACCCTCAAGAGACGTATGCCATACCTAACAGCAGTCACTCTTTACCCCCAGTTTTCTCCCTCAGTATCACCTAAATGCTCATCTACTTTTTGTCTATAAAATTTTCCTAGTTTAGAAATATTTTAAATAGTAGAGTCATGCAATCACTATTTTGTTCTTTACTATTGATCAGTATCACTTATGGTGGTTACGTTTAAGCTCTATGCAGTTGTTCAGGTATCAGTTGGTTATTATTACTGATTAACATTTTATTATTTGAGTACACCACATTTAATTTTTTTATTTACCAGACAATAAACATTTCCTTTCATTCCTCTTGCATACGTACCTTGTAGTGCAATGGCTGGATCATTCAGTAATTCCCATAGCTGTCTGAGGAACTGAGAAATTGTTTTGAAGTGTCATAATTCATGATTCATATTTGTCAACAGTGTTTGAGTTCCAGCATCCCAGCACCTTGCCAACACTTTCTGTTAGCTGGCTTATCTATGGGGGCTCTCTTAATGGATGCGAAGTGCTGTCTCACATGGTTTTGATTGGCATTCTGTAATGACTAATGACTGAACATTTTTTCAAATAACATGCTTTTATTACTCTTCTATACATTGGGTTTTTGGAATTGTCAAGTCAGATAATTTTCTGATTTTAAAATTGTAGTGTTTTCTTTTTATTATTAGATTGTACAAATTCTTGTATGTTTTAGATACAAGTTTCTTATTGGGTAGAAGATTCATCAAACTTTTCCCCCAAAATATGGGTCTTCCTTCCTTCCTTCCTTCCTTCCTTCCTTCCTTCCTTCCTTCCTTCCTTCCTTCCTTCCTTCCTTCCTTCCTTTCTTTTTTATATTAATTACAGTTTATTCACTTTGTATCCCAGCTGTAGCCCCCTACCTCATTCTCTCCTAATCCCATCCTCCCTCCCTCATTTCCTCCCATGCTCTTCTCCAATTCCACTGATAGGAGAGATCTTCCTCCCCTTCCATCTGACCCTTGCCTATCAGGTCTCATCAGGACTGGCTGCACTGTCTTCTTCTGTGGCCTGGTAAGGCTGCTCTGCCCTCAGGAGGAGGTGATCCAAGAGCCAGTCACTGAGTTCATGTCAGAGACAGTCTCTGTTCCCATTACTAGGGAACCCACTTGGACACTGAGCTTTCATGGGCTACATCTGTGCAGGGGTTCTAGGTTATCTCCATGCATGGTCCTTGGTTGGAGCATCAGTCTCAGAAAAGACCCCTGGGCCCAGATGTTTTGGTTCTGTTGCTCTCCTTGTGGAGCCCCTGTCCCCTGAAGGTCTTTTTTTCTCCTCCTTCTTTCATAAGATTCCCTGTACTCCTCCCAAAGTTTGGTTATGAGTCTGAGCATCTTCTTTGATACCCTGCTGGGTAGAGTCTTTCAGAGGCCCTCTGTGGTAGGCTCCTTTCCTGTTCCCTGTTTTCTCTCTCTTCTGATGTCCATCCTGTTTGCCCTTCTGAGTGAGGATTATTTATATTACCCAGGGTCCTCCTTCTTGTTTAGCTTCTTTAGGTGTACAGATTTTAGTATGTTTATCCTATATTATATGTCTACTACCCACTTATAAGTTAGTATATACCATGTGTGTCTCTCTGCTTCTGGGATACCTCACTCAGGATGATCTTTTCCAGATCCCACCATTTGCTTGAAAATTTCATGATTTCCTTGTTTTTAATTGTTGATTAGTATTCCACTGTGTAAATATACCACATTTTCTGTATCTATTCCTCTGTTGAGGGACATCTCGATTGTTTCCAGATTCTGGATATTACGAATAAACCTGCTTTGAACATGGTTGAGCAAATGCCTTGTTGTGTACTTGAGCATCTTTCAGATATATGCCTAGGAGTGGGACAGCTGGATCTTAAGGAAGCACTATTCCTAATTGTTTGAAAAAGTGCCAGATTGATTTCCAAAGTGGTTGTACAAGTTTACATTCCCACCAGCAATAGAGGAGGGTTCCCCTTTCTCCACATACTCTCCAGCATGTATTGTCACTTGAGGTTTTGATCTTAGCCATTCTGATGGGTGGAAGGTGAAATCTCAGGGTCCTTTTGATTTGCATTTCCCTGATGACTAGGTATGCTGAGCATTTCTTTAAGTGTTTCTCTGCCATTTGATATTCCTCTATAGAGAATTCTCTGTTTAGCTCTGTACCCATTTTTAATTGGATTACTTGATTTGTTGCTTTTTAACTTCTTGAGTTCTTTATATATTTTGGATATTAGCCCTTTGTCAGATATATGGTTGGTGAAGATCCTTTCCCAGTCTGTAGGCTGTCATTTACTTTTCATATGCTTGATGTTTTCTTTTGAAAAGAAAAAGTTTATAGTTTCTAGTTTGATGATGTTTGTTTGTTTACTTGTTTTTGATATGACATCTAAAAAACTATTGTCAAGTTCAGGTTGATAAAGATTGTTTCTATGTTTTCTCTTTAAGAGTTCTACACTTTTTGGTGTTTCTTTTAGGTTCTCTATTCATTTTGAGTCATCATTCAGCACATGGCATTGAGGAAGGGCTCTTACTGTGAATCTACTTATCTTAGTATCATGTACAGAAAACAGAGTGTTTTTCCTTATGGTATTGTTTTGTCACCTTTACTGAAAATCAGTTGATCACATCCATTAGGAAGTATATATGGACTTTCAAGTATACCTCATAAATCTGTGTCTATTTTCATTCCAGTACCACATTGTTAATTACATTAGCTTTGCAGTATGATTAGAAATAGAGAGGCATGAATTATCCAAAGTTATTCCTCTTTTCAAGACAGTTTTAGTTATGGTGCATCCCTCAACGTTCCATCTGCATTTGAAGATCTTCTGAGGTAATGAACACAGCCACCGGGACCAACAGCTCTCTACGGTGTTACACAGCCTGCCTTCCAGTCCGCGCAGGGAGTCCACAATCCCTTCCAGCGGTGCTTTGCAGTACTTACAGTAGGTTTTATACCTAGACTGTTTATTCCGAGGTACTGTACTCTTGGAACTTACTGAGAATAGATTTAGTGTTTCACCTTATCTTGTATTTTCCTTGTTCATGTAAAGAAATACAATTGAAATCTGTTCTTTGGCTTTGATACCTTACTAAAACGTTTTCACTCAAATACCATTTTTAGTGACTTTTTTATTTTCTAAGTACAAATCTATACAGAAGGCAATATCCCTACAAATAGAAAGACTTTTATTATTGCTTTTATATAGCCAGGTGAATTTCATTTTACGTTCTTGTTGAAATGCTCAGTGTAGGAGCATTTCAGCATGAAATGGCAAGAGCAGACACCATTTTGTTCCTGATTTTAGGGAGGAAGCAGTTCAGTCTTTCATCAACAAGCATGATGTTACCTAATTTGTGGATTTTTTTCAAGTTTAATTTAAAAACATTTTTTTAAACTCAAAAGCTAACTGATACCTGGCAACGCACTGGAGCAACCCTCAAGGAGACCAAAACTGAAATCCTTCCTCTGCTCTTTCAATTTTCAAAAATGCCTGGGGTGGTTTCTGTCATCGTGTTGGCCAGACTTCATCCCTTTCTCTCCCTCTAAAGCCTGCTGAGATACAGCTGGAATGGTTGGACACAGAGAATTCATTCTCTCAACGTTCAGAACTATGTGGTTCAAAGGATCCTTGAGGAACTTATAGCCTGTATAAATCAACTATAGACAGCATGCCTAAAAATCTTCTTCAGCCTGGGATTAAGCCAAATACATTCAAGATACAATGATATTGCTGATCCTGTTCACATTTTTATTATTTAATTTCCATAGGGAACGCCAGAGATTTCCTGGATCTATGTATAATGGTAGTTATATTGATAGCCACCAACATAGAGCAAAAGGAAATATTAGGAAAAGTATTAAATAAAACAGCAATTTGATAGTGACTGAAGATGAGACACTTTTCATGCAGGCAAACACAAAATGAAATGTTTCCTAAAATGAAGATGGCGAGAAGGTGGTGACTGCATAGTCACAGCTATGCTCACAAGCACTGATATTAATGTTACTCTTATGGCAGGCACTGTTCTAAGAGATTTTCATAGGTTATTTCAGGAGTGCAGGCACTAAAGCCTGAGTCTCCCAAATGCCTGCCTCTATTATTAATAAAATTGCCAAATTAGTATTCAAGTTCATGCTCTGCCTTCAAAGTCTATGCTTGTGTTTGAACACAGAACTGTGAACGCCATCCTTACCTGCACCCTCATGTGGATCAGCGAAAACCCCCATGACCTGACTATGAGAAAACTCTCCAGTGAGGTCTTTTCTTGTATCTTTTCTTATTTTTAAGGAGAAATTGTTAACAGTGACAGAGGATTTCTAATGTTGCCTCTAATCACCTTCCACGAGACTATCAAAGTGTAAAGTTTGCTTCAAATTAATAACATTGAGGAGACGTTTTTAAAACTTTTATTTTCTCAGATGATTCCTTGGGAGCCATCCAAATAATATACTGAAGTAAGGAATAAAATATTTACAGAGAAGCTTGAGTACCTGTTTATGAACTCGTTTGTACATATAAATCAATGCATTTCTTAACATCTTTTTTTTAAACATTTACTAACTTACATTACATTCCAAGGGCAGCACTCTCCCTCCTCTCCTCCCAGTACCATCCCTCCTATCCCCTTCTCCTCTCCCTTTTCCCCTAGAAAAGGAAAGTCTTCCCCCCTTCAACCCTCCCAAGCACATCAAGTCACATCAGGACTGTGCACATCCTCATCCACTAAGGCCAGGCAAGGTACCATGCCATGGGGAAGTGATCTAAAAGCAGGCAATAGAGTCCATGTTAGAAATGCCCCGCCGCACTTGCCAGGCAATTCACGTGAAAACCAAGCCACCTGTCCGCCGCTTGTGTGAGGGGGCCTAGGCCAGAGCACGCATGCTCCTTAGGTGGTGTCTCAGTCTCTGAAAGCTCCCATGGGTCTGGGTTAGTCGTCTCTGTTGGTCTTCTTATGGGGTTCCTATCCCCTCCAGGTCCTTCCATCTTTCCCCCCAACACCTCCACAAGACCCCCCAGAGCTCTGCCCCATGCTTGGCTGCAAGTCCCAGCATTTATCCCAATCTGCTGCTGGGTGGAGCCTCCCAGACAACAGTCATATTAGGGTCCTGTATGCAAGCATAGCACAGCATCATTAATAGTGTCAGAGGCTGGCTTTCTACCATGGGGTAGGTCCCAGGTTGGGCCCGTCATTGGTTGGACATTCCCACAATCTCTGTTCACTCTTTATCCCTGCATTTCTTATAGGCAGAGTAATTTTTGGATTAAAAGTTTTCTGGGTGGGTTGTTTTTCCCCTCCTTCCACTAGTCCTGCCTGGCTAGGAGGTGGTCACTCCAGATCCCCCACCCCCGTTAGGAGTCTCAGTTAGAGTCACCCCCGTATCATCCCAGGAACCTACCCTGTCGCAGGCTTCAGCTTGTCAATTAGATGCCCCCCCTCAGTTTTCCTTCTCTCTCTCACCCCTCTCACCTCCCACCCCATTCTCCCCACATCTGATTCTCACCTTTGTTTCCCTCCTCATTCCATCTCCTGCCCAGTTCCTTCTTTTCATCATATGTCTATTCTACTTCCCCTTCTGAGTGGCATTCCAGCAGCCTCCCTTGGGCCCTCCTGCTACTTAGTTCCTTTGGGTCTGTGGATTGTAGTATGGTTCTGTAATGTAGGTCTAAAAACTGCTTATAAGTTAGTACATAACATGTGTCTTTCCAGGTCTGGGTTACCTCACTCAGGATGATCTTTTCTAGTTTTATCCATATGCCTACAAATTGCATAATATCCTTGTTTTTAATAGCAGAGTACCATTCCATTGTGTAAATGCACCACATTTTTTTTTACACATTTTTCAGCTGAGAGACATCTAGCTGCTATGAACATGGTTAAGCAAATGTTCTTGCGATGTAGTGGAGCATTTTTATTAAGCCCAAGAGTGGTATAGCTGGGTCTTGAGGTAGAACTATTCTGAAATTTTTTTTTGAAAAAGTGCCAAATTGATTTACAGAGAGGTTGTACAACTTTGCACTCCCAATAGCAATGGATGAGTGTTCCCCTTTCTCTATATCCTCCCAGTGAATAGTAATTCTTTGACTTCTTTCCTTCCAACTTGTACTCCCTTGATCTCCTGAACTTGTCTTAGTGCTCTAACTAGAACTTCAAGTTCTATATCAAAGAGATATTTCAAGAGTTGGCAGCATTGTCTTGTCCCTGATTTTAGTGGGATTGCTGCTGCCTTTATTGTATTTAGGTATGTGCCTTGTATTCCTGATCTCTCCCAGACTTTAAACATGAAGGGGTATTGGATTTTGTCAAAGGCCTTTTTAGCATCTAATGAGATGATCATGTTTTTTTTCTTTCATCTTGTTTATATGGTGGGTTATGTTGATGGATTTTCATATGTTGAACTACCCCTGGGTTCCTGGGATGAAGCCTACTTGATCATGGCAGATGATATTTTTGATGTTCCTATATTCGGTTTGCAAGTATTTTATTGATTATTTTTGCATCAATGATCATAAGGAACACTGGTCTGAAATTCTTTCTTTGTTAGGTCTCTGTGTGGTTTAGGTATCAGGGTGACTGTGGCCGCATAGAATGAGTTTGGCAATGTTACCTCTGTTTCTATTTCATGGAACAGTTTGAGGAATATTGGTATTAGTTCTTCTTTGAAAGTCTGGCAGAATTCTATACTAAACCCATCTAGACCTATGCTCTTTTTGGTTGGGAGGATTTTGATGACTGCTTCTATTTCCTTGGGGGTTATAGGTCTGTTTAAATTGTTAACCTGCCCTTGATTTAACTTTGGTAAATGGTACGTATCAAGAAAATCATCCTTTTCATTTAGATTTTCCAATTTTGTGGTGTGCAGGTTTTTGAAGTACGATCTAATGAGTCTTTGGATTTCCTACATGTCTGTTGTTATATCCCCCTTTTCATTTCTGATTTTATTGAGTCTTTGTATTGCTCTCTTTGTTTCTAGGTTATTGACTTCAGCCCCAAGTTTGATTATTTCCTGACCTCTACCCCTCTGCTTCTTTTTTTCTACAGCTTTCAGGTGAGTTGTTAAGTTGCTAGTATGAGCTCTTTCTAATTTCTTCTTGAAGGCACTTAGTGCTATGAATTTTCCTTTTAGCACTGCTTTTACTGTCTCCCATAAGTTTGGGTATGTTGTACCTTCATTTTCATTGAATTCTAGAATGTCTTTAATTTCTTTATTTCTTCCCTGACCCAGTGGTCATTAAGTAGAGAGTTGTTCAGTTTCCATGAATTTGTAGGCATTTTTTGTTGTTGTTGTTGATGATGTCTAGCTTTAATCCATACTGGTCTGAGAGAATACATGTTTGTTTTTTTTTTTTTTTAATTTTCTTATATTTGCTGAGGCTTGCTTTGTGTCCAAAGTATGTGGTCAGTTTTGAAGAAGGTTCCTTGTGTTTAGATGGAAAGTTCTGTAGATACCTGTTAGGTCCAATTGACTCATAACGTTTCATTATTTCTCTGTTTAGTTTTATTTCTTACATCTATTTATCTTTTCAATATACCATTTTAAAGCAAGGTTTTTGTCTTTAATTAAACAACTAAATTGCATATGGTCCATGTATTGGTGATACCTAGTCATTTGCTCCACCAGCAAATGACTTGTCCTCATTTACCACATGGCATGTGGCACCCCAACAGCATAAAACCTGGATTCCAGTTCCTCTTTATATTTTGTGTGCATGGGGAAATGGAGGCTTTGGATCATGGGTGGGAGATGATTTGAAAATGACACTTCCTTAACCAGAAGTCTAGTTCTGGGTAGGAGTGAGGTCATCTGAACAATTCAAGCCCTTTCTTTCTGATTTCTCTGTATATTACCTTCTATTATAATACACACACACACACACACACACACACACACACACACGCACACACTCACAGAGCTTAAGTTAGCTTACTCCTATTTTCAGAGGAAAGATAGGCCTGTTATGATAACATTTAGAAATATTTCTACATTTTCTATGCAATTCTTAGGTAATCCGAGTTTAGGCTGCCTTCTAGCCATAATTTGACAGGCCACAGAGTCTCATACAGAGAGTTCTCTGCAGTTTGTACAACTAGTTTCATTTATGTGTTTTCAAGAAGTGTCCCCATGACTGAACTGTTAGTCTTTGGGACAACAGAGAATGAAGACAGAATGAATGAGAAAGGGCAGTGTTAAGCAGCCGGAGCAAAGCACGCAAGCCTGTTGGCCAACACTGAATATCCTGGGATGGAAAGTGATGAGAAAACAGAGCTCTGCATGCTTGATGCTGCCCCTGACTTTTAAAGAGGTGAGAAAAAGACAAACCATTGAAATAAATTATTTGAAGACTGTAAAGCAGGCAGCATGATTCCAGAGATCACACAATGTTTTTCTTACACTTTGCTGAACAGAGAACACGACCAGAGGCTATTTTGGAACAACTCCCAGGAAACGAGGCAGGGATAAGAAATGGAATAATCGAGCGCGTCTTAATGTGGCTGTGTCCTGTAAGTCAGTGTGCATCTTGAGTCTTTCCATGGTTCAGCATGTGCTGTCGTTGGTTTCAGATCATCACAACTAGCAGTTTAAAGAAGGTACTAGTTTCCATATCACACATACCAGGCTGTGTGTCAGATAAGAGAGAAACACAACACAATTGTGGCAGAAAAAAATTCAAAAAGTGTTTTCACCAAATAAAGAAGGAACTATGGCTGCCTCTGCTCTATCCTTTAAACGATCTCTCAGGTGGATAACCAAGAAGCTACAAGTATTTCAGATATTGCAGAAAATGCATGCCAAAAGCAAATGTTCCTAAACTTACAAAGGATTTCCACCAATAAACCCACTGAACCACTGAAATAAAACATAAAACTTAGCTAAAAATATACTTAGTACCCACCAAACGATGGCTTTTAACAAGTGTGTTGCAGTAGCAACTGTTTCCCTTCATGACCCCATGGCCAACTGAGATTTGAGGCTTGCAGCTGCCTGACATCAATGCAAGCTGTGGCTTTACTTGTCAGATATGAATTTAAGAGAACATATTCAATGAGGACACACTGAAAAGCCTATTGAGGAAAGCAACTCACCGAGCTCAAATCAGCAAACTTCATGTTAACGCTTTCCTACCCATAAGAAATCTTCTAATTTGCAGTAAAAACAGGATTTTAAGAGTGATTTTAAGAGGATTTTGAGTCTCCCAGTGTTCACTTAGTAACATTATACTCCTTGAGATAGTGACGTTCTTTAACTGAATTACTGTGAGATTACAAGCACCCATTCTGCACAATGCCCTTACTGAGAGAGAAGAAACAGTTTTGGATTCACAGAGGTATCTACAGGAAGGTGTGGAGACTTGCTACATACCTCCTGCCCTGGTACTCTCAACTGTACTCATAGCCAAATATCCCCACTAGCATGGCACACACTTTGAAAGACTGAGCCTTCATGGATGTATGGCTGTCAGCTGGTTGCATAGTTTTCATCCGTGTACACCATGGTATTATATGTTCCGTAATCTTGGAGAATGTACAGAGGCATGCATACAACACACTAGAGTTAAACAGTAGTTTCATGGTCCTAAAAACCCTGTATCCCACCTCATCATCCCTTACCACCTTGTAGCCCCTGAGAAACACTACTCTTTTCATTGTCTCTGAGCCTTGCCTTTTCCAGAATGTCATATAGTTGGAATCACAAAATTATGAAAGCCCTTTCAAATTGGCCTTTTCCCCTTAGTAAAGTAATATGCACCTACTTCCTTCATGTCTTGATAGCTTATTTCCTTTTAGCAGTGAATATTTTCAATGTCAGGATGTCCCACAGTTTGCTTTTTCATTCACATATCGAAGGGTAGCTTGGTTCCTTCTAAGTTTTAGCAATTATGAATAGAAATGCTACCAAAAATAAAAATCTGTCAGAATGCTTTCAGTGTGTGTGTGTGTGTGTGTGTGTGTGTGTGTGTGTGTGTGTTCGGTGCTTTAACATAAATTCTAAGTAGTGTGATTTCCGGATCATGTGTTTAATTTTATAAGAAACTTCCTAACGGTGTCCCCAAGGTGACTGTAGTGGTTTGTGCTCACACCAACGATGACCACAGGAACCTGTTGTTTGACAGTCTCCCTAGTACTTGACATTGTCAATATTCTGGACACTTAAAACTTTTGTCAACCTCTTAGTTGCTTATAGATATCTAACTTATAAGAACCTTTATGTCTTTAATCTGATAGCACTAAATCCATGGAGACACATACACATGCGCACATGCGAATCTAGTCTCGTTTATGCTTCATTCTATATGCCATGGCGTTGATGCCATAAAGTAACAGTATGAAGCTATTGTTTTACTATAATGTCTCAGCAACGTATATTATGAGTAAATGGAACAATCTTATTCTGTGTCAATAATCATGTTTATACTAACAATATCCAGTATTCATCTAATACTGGTTCAGTCACTTGCTTTCTCTAAAGTCACATATCACAAAATGCTAGGAAATCTATGTTGTAGTCTTCCCAGCAGAAATAAAGAAACTGATTCTTAGGTTATTTAAGGAAATGTTTATTTAAAGAGATTGGTCTCTTAACTACCATACTGAGTCAAAAAATTAGGACCCAACTTTCGAAGTAAACACTGTATAAAATTATACCATGGATTGTACTTTAATTTCAGATTCTGTAATTGAGGCAAACAAGTGGAAAATGTGAGGTAGAGATGAGCCAAAACAAGACCAACAACAAATCTTAAGATTATTAAAGAACCATTGGGATCTAAGACAAGTTTGATAGAGCCAAGTTTTTTCTACCCTTTTCACAATCTTTTTAGATTTTTATTTTTGTATTTGAGTGTTTTGCCTACATGTATGTATGTGTACCACATGCATGTCTGATGTCCACAGAAGCCAAAAGGGATGTTAGATCCTCTGGAGTTGGAGTTACAAATGGCTGTAAGCCACTATATGTGTTCTGGGGATTGAACCCACATTCTCTGAAAAAGCACCAATAAACAGTGGTCTTCTATCCAGCCTGATTTCACACACTTACTACTAAAATGGGCTTCAAGAAGAAGAGCATAATGAACATGACTTATCAAAGATCTAAAATATTATGTACTTTAGAGGCTTAGTAGTGGGGAGGGTTCCTCTAACACACAGATCTTAGTTTTACCTCAGAGTTAAAGAAAAGTTAGAGGAATGTCAGAGACAGTGGCACAAGCCTCCAACTGGTCCAGGTATTCGAATATGGTCAGCCTTACCCACCTAGAATGACAGACACTCTTTGGGGGAAATTTCCTTTTACACCATAGAAATGCCTTTATATGGATAGGCCTACTGTGGAAATCATTCCAAGTGACAGCACTACACAGAGTTCAAAAAGAGTTCTACTGACCAGTTAGTACGGTTCTCTAGGAAATCTGAACTTGAATCTTAATCAGGTTTGAGATATAAATATGAAGCTGTTGACACTGTTTCCAATAACATGTAAAAAAATGAAGAATATAGGAAAGAAAGAAGAACATTAAAAATAAGAGCAGGAAAGTTAGAAATAAGACATAAAAGATAAAGGTCTTTGTCTTCCAACCTGACCCTGATCCTGGGAGATCACCATGTATGTATGTATATGTACATGTATATATATATGCGTATGTATGTATGCGTGTATATATGTATGTATGTAGTGTACTGCCTCCCAGAACTCCTGGTCTCAAGTTATTCTTCTGCCTCAACCTCCTAAGTGGTAGGAAGTGAAGGTGTGGAGAACGAACAGAAAACCCCACAACTGGACAATGTGCAGAGGGTGAGAGATCCTGGAAACTCAGTCTTCAATGAGAGGTTTTCATCAGACCCCTTCTCTCAGAAGAGAAGGTAGAAAGATTCTAGGAGCCAGAGAGGATAGATGGTACCAAGGAAACTGTCTTTAGACACAACAGGACTGACACACATATTAACTCATGGAAACTGTGACAGTATACAGCCGGCTTTCACGGGTCCAAGACAGGCAATGTCCCAGTGCCGAGAGAGGAAGTGAACAGAGACCTCCATCCCTAAAAAAAGCTGTTTCCAGTTGATACCTACTTGCAAAGGAAACATTAGTTTTCTCCAGTGGAATCTCACTGGGTACATTAACCACGCATAAGGGCAGGCCCTATACCCAGCAATAGATGGACAACACAAAGTGAATTCAATAGGATTTTGTCAGTTTTTTGTTTCATATTACTTTGTTTCATCATTTTTTTTTTGTCTTTTGGACTTTTTCTTGAATATTTTAGTTTTAGAGTTTGTGTTTTATGGGTTGTGTGTGTGTTTCTGCTTTTTATTATAATTTGTTTGGGGTTTTGTTCATTTTCCTGTTTGTTTTATAAAAAGTAAGAGAAAGAACATGGAGTTGCATGGATGGGGAGGTGGGACAGGCAGGGGAGGTTTTGAGACAGCTGCTCAGAATATAGTGTCTGAAAAAAAAAGTTTTTCAACACAGATAGAAAAAAAAAACAATCAGTAATTGCCTGTGTGCCAGGTATGGTAGAGACCAAAAAAATTACAAAGAAGATATAGAAGAAATTTTTAAGGTAACAGATATGTTCATTATTTTGATTTGGTAATAATTTTGTGGTTTATGCTCATAGAAAACTTATAAAATTACATAATTTAAGTATGCAAATAATTATATATATATATGTAATATGTATGTATATATTTATTATTGACTAATGATCAGAAAAAGAGCCAGAACACAAGTAACTACCACTTTGGGGTTATAAATCCTGAGAAATTTAAGCAGGGAAAGGTTTTTGTCTTGTTTCTGAAACCAAAAACATTTTAGTCTATCTCATAAGACCCTGCTTTGGTTTGATAATGCCCTTGTGAGCAAGAGTCCTAAATACTACTTTGTTTAGAGTACAAGAAACAGAGCAAAATTCAAGTAAAAGTTTTGAAAAAAAGTGCAAGAAAACAGAACATCTCGTGAAAACCAGAGTGAATCTAGAGTCAGAAGCTCAGAGGTATGGGGGCATAGCAGAGCGCTCTGTCTCAGGAGGCCTTCAAGCACAGCACTGTAACTTCTATTTCATCCTCAGTCCTTCTCCTGTTCTCCCAGTGGAGAATACAACAAGGTAGTTCCCAAGGAGGTGCATAATCTCTAGCCTAAGGAAGAATAAAAAGAAATGACAGCTGTGAAGGGAATAAATCAGTGTGATGGAATATAGAAGCACCAGAAAAGAGTGGGATTGATATGAAAACCACTTCTGCAAATAAACTGGATGAGGCTTGGGAAACCAAGAGGAGGCAATTATTGGTGCTCTGAGAGCAAATAGCAGAGGACAAGGCAAGTGCAGTGGTGTCAGGAGCCAGAAGCCTTGAATATTTAAAAGAAACTGGAAAGAGGCTAGGCAGAACTAAGTACAAAGGGGTAGCATAAAAAGATAAGGTCAGAAACCAGCAAGGATCTCTATCAGAGTTACTATGAGTACAAGGGGAAGTTACTGGACAGTTCTAGATGGAGAGGTGCCATCTGGCATGTCCTATTAGATCACTCAAGAGTTACTGTATAAAAAACAAACTGAAGGGAGACAGAAAGTAAACAAGTCAAATTAAACACTATTGAGCCAATTCAGGGATCCATAAGGTAGCTTATGTTCTAGGAGGGTTGCCATGGAAATGAGGAAACATAGCCAGATTCAAGAAACAGAATGCATGGAATTTGTTGGAGGTGAGATGAGAATTACTTCTTTTCTGGGACATGAGCAACTGCAAGAAGGAAATGAGTTCACTAATGGCAAAGGGAAACTGAAAGGAACAAGCCTTGGTGGGGATGGGGAAATAAAGAGCTGTCCTTCACCCATGTTTAATACGTATTCAGGACACTTCTAGGCTTTAATGTAGAGTTTAGTTTAAAAAACATAAAGGTAAATGTCACATTAATGTAGACATACTTAAAGAATCAAGACCACGTAAGATTGCACAGGACAAATAACAGCTGATGATGCACAGAAATCCAAGGACCACACCACAGATATGGCTTGTATTTGGGAACAAACAAAAGAAGAGACTCTAAGAGCAGATAATTTCACAGAAGCCAAGAGGAAATTGCTAAGATGGAGCATATGGTCCTTCTTATCAATTACTGGCAAGGGGTACATAAATTGAAGACAGATAATACCACGGAGCTGGTGACTGGCATCAAACGTGACCATGGAAGAGCAGTTTTCAGAAGAGTGAGACTACAATGATACAGTAAAGGGAGAAAACGAGACACACAGAAGTGAAGACTGGACAGTAAAGGGGTCTACCACGGGGTGTTATTATGACAATGAATAGACTGACAGGATAGAGGTGTAGTTGTTGACAGCAGTATCCACTGTGACAGAGTGAGAGAGCATGAGGAAGAGGGCTGGGGTGCTCTCCATGAAGTTTCATCCTTGTAAAAGACAGAGCATTAATCCTGAAGGAGTGGAGGCATGGAATGAAGCTTTTGGAGGCAGCACAGTCATTAATGATCATAAAGTCACAGGTATGACAGTGAAGATGATCCCTGAGCAGGATGAGAAAGGAGAACTACTGAAGGAAAGGAGGCTGAGAGAATGAGAAGGCCAGTGTGAGAAGGGTTGGCATATGTTCAAAGGTATTATTAAGAACACATGAAAAAAAAAGACCATAGTCTTGGGCCTGAATTATTCAAGAATATGTTAGCTCAGCAAAGGGGATAGCAAAAAGTGGTTAATAGAGCATTAAACCTCCAATAAGCATAAATGCTTGGAATTTGTAGAAGAAATAAAGTGGAAGTAGTGCTGGGGAAAACCACCATTGACTCTTGTGTATCTCAGATATAATTGGAAAATACAGAATAAAAAAAAAAATCACCTCTTATTCGTAGATACTCTTTTGTGTGATTTGCCAAAGTTTAGAGATGTTCCATGTTTTCAAGAGCCTTTAATCAAGTAGGAAAATATACCTGCTAGTAACTAACAGAGAATTGTAGAATAGTTACTGTACAGCATGATTTGAGGTCATTGGTGAGCATGTTCTTTATCATACAAATGTTAAACAGAGTTTTCACATATGCACACTTCACCTGGGAATCTGAAAGCAATACATGGATGCCACAGTCGGTGGCAAAGGCAGAAACATGGAGTGGCCTCCAGGCTGATCTTGCTCTGCTGAGGGTCTCCTCTAGTGCTGTCTCGTTTCTCCCTTTATTCTCAGCATCTAATTTATATGGAGACTTATATCTCAGATAGGAATGGGGTTCAAAGAAAAGAGCAAAAAGATAAACTCAGTGTTTATAGTTCACCACTAATTATAAACTTGGTGACACTATCATTTCACCATTCTAATCTCCAAGTTTTCTTTTGGTTTCTATTTTTATCACATTAAAAATCTGTCAGTACCTATTTGCTAATGATGACAAATACCATGAGATTTCTATAAACATCAAGAACATTTTGGTTTAGTGTGCATCTATCTGTACATCTTATTGAATTATTGTTGAGAAGCACAGGCACACGTATACATGCAACCTACTGGGTCCATTTAGTGTCATATCAATATGTGTATGTGTTGAAGGCTGACCACTTGGGATTAGATAACCAATCAGAAGTAAACCGGGCTAGGGTCCTGAACTCAAGAAAAAGGAGAGAACAAACTGAGGGCCAGTGTTTGCCTCTCTCTGCTTCCTGACTGGAAACCACTGAACAGGCTGCCTGGTTCTCCTGCTGCCTTCCTGTCACAACAACTACACCCTTAACCTACAAGTCAACACCAACCCTTCTTTTCTTTAGCTGCTTTTGTCACAATAAAGAGAAAAAATAGTAACACACTTTCTCTTGTCTGAGTTGTCATGTCTAAACATGTGAGAATTTTCTGAATTATTGTCATGAAAGAACATTTACTTCTGAGTCAGAACTTGGCCAAAACTGAGTCTGTACATTTCCTTTTCTGTAAGGACAAGTGGATTCCAGGAACCTTACACACTCTTATTTTGATGAGATGGTTCCCCCATGATATTTACAGTGCAAGGGAAAGGTTTAATCTCCAAATAATACATACAATATCCACACCCTGATTCCAAATAGATTAGTCACAGAGAAGGACATTCAGGCAGTACCGCAGTGTACTCTGAGGGGCCTAAAGATCAGTTCATTTTGTGGAGTCCAGATGCATCAAACCATCTTTCTCTGAATCAAATTCACACCTGGCCCAGCTTGCCAGTGCCCAAAGAGCAATGATGTTGTCTCAGTACTGTCCCTTGAAATCTCAACAATATGGCTGTCTAAAAATGGCCTGAGTAATGACAATACCACTTGACATGCCCACATGGATGGAGAAATTATTCCCAAAATGAAGAGCTACAGTGACTACATGAGAGGGAGAATCAGTTTTCTTCTGAGACAAACACCAAATAGACCTTACAGTCTATTTGTTTATGTGTGCCTGTGCTTTATAATAATAATTATGATGATGATGATGATGATGATGTAATGTATGTCTAGAGAAAATTTGGAAAACAAAGAATGTAAACATCAGCAATTTGTTTTATTTTCTCAGAATCTCCTATGTGGGAAAATGATTGTGTTGTATTTTATACTATAATTATCATGTTGCATATGTACAACTTTGTATAAATTAGGGCATATTTACAAATTAAAATTTGACTTAACATCATATAGCACAAGTGTTTTTTTTTTAATTAGCTGAACTCTTTTTAAATGCTGTTTCAGTAAAAGGAATCAATAAATTTAGACTCATCACATTTGTTCCATAAAATGATCCATACACAGGATCACTATACACGGCACTTTCCAAGGTTCTTCATGGTAAAGGGTGCTGTGGTGATCATCCTTATAGAAGAAATCTTACACCCCCTCCCCCTGTGTGTGTGTGTATGTGTGTGTGTGAGTAGAATCTTTAAGATCTTCACTCTAAGAAAATTATAAATCTATGGTAAATATTATTACCTGAAGCCACAATGCTAAGCTTGATCTTCAAAATCTTTTCATCCTACAAAACTGGAAATTTAAAAGTGGTTAACAATGTGAGGCTGGAAAGATGGAAAGTACTTTTCAACAAAAGCCCAACACGCCTCCTGTGAGAAGAGAGGTACAGTCAGAAGAGTTAGCAGCTCAAGGGCCAGCTAGCCTGAAGTGTACTGCTTAGGAGACTCTACCTCAACAATGTGGAAGGCAAGAACCAACTCATTAATGTTTTCACATGTTTGCTATGAATAGCACATATCTGCACACACACACACGTGTGTGCACACACACAGACACACACTATTATAAAAGCAAAAGTTAACTATATGACATATATGTATATATACATATATAATTAAGTTTTATACCTTAGGCAGGTTTAGTAAAAAATTCATACATACCCCCAAAAAGAGAAAGAATTTTTTACTGTACACATATAAAGTTTGAGCTGACGGTTGATATCAAAGCAGAAAGAACCTCTCTTTGAGGAAATGACCATGCCAACAATTGTGACAGTGGTATCTCAATTCTGTAACTAATCAAAAGCTGATCCAACTGTATTACTGAATGGGCCAAGTATGGGAAGACACCTCAATAATTTTCTGATTAACTTTTTATATCAGAAAAGAGCCTCAGAAACATGACAGCATCAAGCATATGAAATCTCCAAGTATATGCATCTCCAAGTATGCTCAGGCAATGACATCAATGCAGAAAAGGCCCTTTTCTTTTTTTCTTTCCTTCTTTCCTTCCTTCCTTCCTTTCTTTCTTGGGGAGGGTGTGTTGAGATAGGGTTTCTCTGTGTACCCTTGACTATCTTGGACTCATTTTGTATACCAAGGTGACCTCAAACTTATTCTAGTGTTCCACTGGTCATCCAGCAACCCAACCAAGTGTTTCTCATTTCTCACTGAGGCTTCACTGTTCAATCTTCAGCAGCACCATTTAATACTGCTTTCCCAACTCTTTCTCTGTAAAGCTCACAAAAACCATAATGTCTGAAGTTTTGCAGAAAACAGATCTTGCAAAAGCCATATGAGGGAACATTATATGCAGAATTTCATACCAGACCGTAGCTCCAGAAATGTGTCTGACTCTTTAACACTAGCTTAAAATGATCTGGCTATATTCCAGGCAAGAGGAAGCCATTTTTGTCTTCCCTAAAAGTGCCATTCTTGTAGACCAAAATTGCACAGCTCATTCTTACCTGGACTGTGTTTCCATCTTGGCCTAGCCTTCCAAGAAAAGTTCGCCTAATAAATTATACTCTGTTGAGATTTGTTTGCCTCTCTTTCTTTGGTCTCATGATACCAAGGCTGTTGCCAAGACTACAGGTTGCTCTCCACAAACCGACAGCGAGGCCGCACTGCCTAAAACAATACCTAAACAACTCACTGAACAAGGGGATATTGAGTTGGTGCCTACATAGAGCCTTCACCCCTAAATCTCATGGTCTTTGATACAGAAAAGTATTCTGCACACTATCAAAAGAGTAACGTAAACACCAATCTAGCCACAAACCCTTTGATCTACAATGCTATCTTCCCTGCAAGATATGCTAGGGTAACAGTGGCACAAAGTTTGTTGGAGTAGCAAACCAACACCCTATTTGAGATAAGGCCCACCCCATGAGATGGAACCCATACCCAACACTGATTGGGGGATCAAAACCCAGAGCCTAGATATCCCAGGGAATGAGGATAAAGCTGAATAATACTGTTTTTAAAACAAGAAAAATAAGGTAAAAAATAAAATGACTCCTTTAGACATCCTGCTAGAGTCATAGATCAGTGACTTATTCAGCTATCATCAGAGAAACTTCCTTCTGAAGTAGCTGGGAACAAATACAAACACATACAACCAGACATTACACACAGATTGAGAGTCCTTGGAACACTAAGCCATAATGTCTCCATCAAATCCCTCCCTTCAGAGCTCAGGGAACCCTTTGGAAGAGGAGGCAGAAAGAGTGTAAGAATCAGAGTAGACAGAGGACATGAAGAAAACGAGGCCCTATAAATCAACATGAGCAAAGCTCATTTGAACTCAGAGACTGAAACAGCACACACAGTGCCTGCAAGGCTCTGTCTGCACCGGTTCTTTTCATATATATTATGGTTGCCAGTGAAATATTTTTATGGGATTCCCAAGTATGTGAACTAGTTGGTCTCTGATTTTTTCCTTCTCTTGGGAACATTTTCTTCTGTTGCTTTGTGTTGTCCCACTTCAATGTGCTGGTTTTTGTTTTATCTTATTACATTTTATCCTGTCATATTTTAAAATGGAATGAATAAGTGAGTGCATGAACGAATGAAGAATGAATGAAAAACTAGCCAGTAGGGCAAAAGTTAATGACTGGTGGGGAGGGAAAAATGTTTTCCCCAATGAGTATAACAACGACTCCAGGGAGGGTCTCATGTTCAGGAGTAATTCAACAACATATAATGGACTCAACAGTTTTTTGTTTTGTTTTGTTTTGTGTGTGTGTGCGCACTCTTATTTAGCTTGGTGGAGTTTTGTTTTGTTTTTTTCTTTTGGGGTTTTATTTTACTTTCTTGACTTTGGGAATTCTGTTGAGTGTTTTTTTTTGTTTTTGTTTTTTGTTTTTTACTTTTGAGAAAGAACTTAAAGTTCTTTTAGATCTTTCTAAAGTGGTAGGTATGTGGTAGAGAGGCTCTGGAAGAGTTGGGCAAGGGGAAAAGATGATCAAAACATTAAAATTTAAAAACTGTTTTTACTTAAAAATATAATTTAAAAAGTAAAAAAAATGTTCAAAAAATTGTAAAGCATAGGATTTTAATGAAAATATTTTTCCACTTGACATTCCCCAAAGGCCATATAGTATAATGAGTTATAGTTCTAGAGCACAAGAGAATGACTTAATTAAAATGTTTCATAATTTCTTATATATAAGTACCACAGTTCAACTAATCGTGTTCATTTGTATTTTTAAGATTAAAGGGATTAAGAATCTGTCACCAAAGCCCTTTACTCTTAGGACAAAGGACCACTATTTTCATGTGACTCTGGCTGTTCAGACGACACGGGCTCTGTTATAACTAACTTAATTTTACATACGTTGGTCTGTTTGCACTTGGAACCTCTAGTTAGGTGACGAGCTACCACTTTACAGATTGATCTCGTTTCCAGCGTCAGTGTGTGGACAATGAGCAATCAGCACGGACATCAGAAAATAAACATTCATCAAGCACACTAATTAAGCCCAGAGAACGTTGCACATGCATACAGTGCATGGACTAAAAAGGCAATTCATTATGGTCCTAATGTGAATATTACATTCCTCATAAATTTCACTCCACGATGCTACACATGAGTTGGGCAGGTCTATGACCATTTGATACTTCTGCCTTAGGTGAGTCTCAAAATCATGACATATATTTTCTCTACCGCCAAGATCTTTATAGAAATAGGTCTTGTTTTAAAGCTGACAGTTTGACATCCTTTCTTAACGCTGAAAATAGGTATATCACCTATTAAAAAAAGACAACAAAAGGAACAAAGTACACCAAGTACAAACACTAAGCACAACCCAGTTTCATCCAATGCAACTATCTATATTTACGGTGTCTATAGCATTCCTTTAGAAGAAAGTGCAGAAAAATCATTAGTCTAAAATATACATATGATACAATGTTTGTATATGTATGTATGTGTGCTAAGTACAAGAAATGTGAGCGTGTAAGATAGTAATTTATACATAAAATACTTTTTCTGTTGCCTATAAAGTAGGTTCCTTTCCTAGAAACAAGTTCTCAAGTAAAATTCATTAGTGAATAATTAATGAGTTATAACAGAAGCAGAGAGACAAGTTGTGTGATGTTTCAATCACAAATTATTTTTCTTCTTTCAAAAAATAAATTCCTTCCAACTATATTAACAAGTGAAAAGGAGATTGTTTGTTCTGTTTTCTTTAATCCTTAGCTGAGTATGTATAAAGTGACCTGTTTCCATGCCCACAGTGGTGGTTCTTTGAAAAATAATGTATGTTCACGACACAAGAAGCCCCTGCTCCCCTTACTCAGGAACCCACATGGAGACTGAACTGCCAATCGACTACATCTGAGCAAGGAATCTAGGTCCGCTCCATGCATGGTCCTTGGTTGGTGCATCAGTCTCTGCAGGATCCCCTGGGATCTGATTTCTTAGCTTTGTTGGTCTCTTTGTCTGCTCTTTGATCTCTTGCCCCTGGCGATGCAGCCTTGCCAGGCCACAGATGAAGAGGATACAGGCAGTACTGATGAGACTTGATAAGCTAAGAGCAGATGGCAGAGGAGGAGAACTCCCCCTTTCAGCAGACTAAAGGAAGATGATGGGGAGGGGGTAACAGGGAAGGAGGTGAGACTGGGAGGAGTTGAGGAAGGGGGCTTCAATTAGGATATATATTGAATAAATTGTTAAAAAATAATAAAAAAAGAAAAATAACTTATGATTAAAATTCATGTAGAAAACAGATTTTCAGGGTTGTAGCTTAATGGCAGAATACTGTGAGGCTCAAGATTCAATCACCATCACGGCTCTTTAGACCATCCTAATCATAATCAATTTTTAAGAAACCACTACATTTATAAATATAAATACGTATACAAATATGTGGTAATTATAGAAGGTTCAGATCTTCTGGTATCACCACAGATTGTAAGTTATACTACCGATCTATAATAATGAAGGCAGCATGGTACTATAATAAAAACAGATATGATGACCAACGGAATAGAATTGAGGACTGATATGCAGGTAATAGCCTGTAGTCACCTGATTTTTTATACAGACGCCAATTACACATATTGGAGAAAAAGACAGCACAAATGGCACTGATGAAAATGAACAGGTACATGTAGAAGAATGAAACTGTAGCCATATCTTACTCTGTCAAACTAGCCTCTAAATGGCCAATAATCTCAACACAATCTCTTAGCATTCTGAATCTTATATAGGAGAAAGTAGAGAACACACTTGAACTCATTGGCACAAGAAAGGACTTTCTGAATAAGACCCCAAGGGTGCAGGCAGTAAGGCCAAAAATTAATAAATGGGACCTCATAAAACTAAATCTCTATATATCAAAGGACACCATAATTTAAGAGAAGAGGTACCCTAAGTAACGGAAAATACTTGTTAATTATAGAACTGGCAGAATTATCTAGAATATGTAAAGAAGAAAAAGAAAAAAAAACTAAATATAAAGAAATTCGGGGGAGTTTTGGGAGGGAATGATGGAGCGGGATACAGAGTTAATAAAATGTAACTAATTAAAAAAAAAAGAAAATCCAGGATGACCCCCTCCCCCCAAAAAATAGGGCATGGAACTAAACAGAGAGTTCACAAACAATGAAGTAGAAATGGCTGAGAAACCTTTATAAAAACGCTGTTCAACATCCTTAATTATCTGGGAAACGTAAATTAGAAATACTTTGAGAATTTATCTTATCCCACTTAGCTAAGATTTTAAAAAATGATGACACATGCTATCATGAATGTGAGGAAAGGGGACACTTATTCACTTCCCATAGGAGTGCAGTGCAGATCAGGAAGTTAATAACAGGCCATGCCACGGGCTTTCAAGAGAGGGGAGCTACAACAGAGGCGTTCAGAGGCTTAAAGGGGACTAAGGAAACAGGAAGGGTTAAGGGTATATGGGAGATGAGAAGGCAAGGTAGAAGAGGGAAGGAAAGGATGAAAATAATACTAAAACCTTTTCTAAAAAGTCAAAAGGAAATCTGCCTACTACTGTTGAGGCTAGAGGTAGGTAGACAGCAGTTGTGCTACAATGTGGCAATTATGACCCTTCTAGATATCATAGGCTAACAAATAGAAAATTCAGGGCTAGCCACAAACCAATCTGTGGCTAGACAGGTCATGGGCTTTAAGGGGAAACACTATTCTACTATTATTCTGGTAAACAGATATAGTATTAAACTGACCCATAATGACTAATAGCTAATGATTCCTCAATCCTCACTAGAGAAACTTCCTTCTTTTTGCAGCAGATGATGATTAACATCTGTGTTGTCTGGGAAATGTAAACAGACCAAGATACAGAGAATAAAATAATTCTGAATGCTCGCCATAATGAGACACCTATTTCACATTCTCTCCTCCCAAGGCTCGGAAGTCATTGCGGTAAGGAGGTGAAAAGAGTGTAAAACCAGTGTATTCTGAACACATCGTGGAAGCTGAACATAAGAACTCAGAGCAGTTGTGACAATATGCACCAGGCTTGTTTATGCTGAGGTCAGATCAAATATCATCATGTAGTCATGTGGAGGAGAGTTGGGTACCCCTACTGAGGAGCTATTGGCAATTAATAGCTAATTAGAGAATGAGTTGGTTTTCTTTAAAAGCATAGCCCCCTGCAGGTCCGCCATGCTCCAATGGTCTAAGACCATACATCCTCGACCACACAACAACAATAACAAAAAGGGAGGAACACAACGTTGGGTGGATAGGGAATTGGAGTGGATCTGGGAAAAATTGGGAGAGGGATGAATATGATGAAAACACACTGTACTACACAAGACAAGTGTAGTCTGACTCCTTTTCAATACGGGTTTTGAAGCACTAGATGGAAGCAAGAGAAGGAAATTAAAGGGATACAAGTAAGAAAAAAAAAGTCAAATTCTCCCAATTTGCAGGTGATGTGATGTTTTACACAAGAGATATCAAATATTCTACCAGAAAACATGATCAAGTGACAGAAATGATCAAGTGACAGGTTGAAAAACATCAAGTTAGAAAAATCGGAATTCTTTCTATATACCTATAGCAAATATGCTGAGAAAGTAATCATGAACATAAGACCATTTACAGCTGCCTTAAAGGCAATAAAATGTTGAAATAAGCTTAAGGAGATGAAAGACCTCTCCTTAGAAATTTGATGAAAATATCAAACTTCTGAAGAGTGAGATTACAGAGAAGATATTAGAGAATTGAAAGATCTCATGTATTCATGGACAGGTAGAATTAATATTGTGAAAACGACTATATCCTCCCAAAGGCAATTTACAGATTTAATGCAAGTTCAGTGAAAATACCACCATGTTCTTTACAGAAAGGCCATCCTGAAATTAATATGGAGCAAGAAATGCACCCCCCCCCAGTTAACCAAACTAATCCTGAGCAAAAAGAACAATGCTATAGGGATTACCACTGTAGATTAAAAGATATATTATAAATCTGTAGTAATAAGAACAGTATGGTATTGGCAAAAAAACAGGCACATAAACCAAGGAAACAAAACAGAAGACAGAAACTTCAGCACATGTAACTCCAGCTATCTGATATCCAAGAAAGAGGCCACAAATATATGCTGAGAAAATGCAGCACCTTCAACCAACAGTGCTGAGCAACCTGAGTGTTCACATAGAGAAGAATAAAATTAGGCCCATCCACCACTTTGCACAAAACTCTTAATATATCAAAGACCTCAATTTAAAACCCCAAACACTACAACAACCTAGAATATATAGGCTGTATGTTACAAGATATAACATATGACAAGAACTTCATGAATAAGGATTCCATTTGTCCAGGAATTAAGGCCCTGGACTGACAAGTGGCATGTCATAAACCTAAAAAGCTTGTGTACAGCCAAAAAAAAAAAAATCAAGTGAAAAAGAAATCCAGAGAGGGAAGTAATCTTTGGCAGCTATACACCTGACAGGGGATTAATATCCAGAATATATAAAGTCTAAAAACTAAAGAGTCAAGAAAACAAATAACCTGATTTGGGCTCTGGATCTGAATAGAGAATTCTCAATAGAAAACTCAAAATGCTAAGAGATAACTTCAAAAGTGTTCATCATCTTTAGCAACTATGGAAATGCAAAATAAAAAACTTTGAGAGTTCACCCAAGTCAAAATGGCTAAGCCCAACAAAACAACTGACAATAAATACTGGTGAGGAAGTAAGGAAAAAAGACCCCTCATTTACTGTTGGTAGGAACTTAAACTGGTTCAACCACTCTGGGAACAAATATGGAGAAGCCTCAAAAAGCTGAAAAATAAATCTACCATATGACCTAGCTATACCACATGCTGTCCTTAGAATATGCTCAAATAACTCGGCGTCCTCCTCCATAGATACTTGCTTGGCCTTGTTCATTGCCACCCTATACACAGGAAAACATGGTACATATACACAACAGAACACTAGCCAGCTGTAAAGAAAAATGAAGCGTGAATTTTTCAAGGAGATAGATTAATCAGGAAATGTTAGAGAAAGTGAGGTAACTCAGACCCAGAAGACAAACACCACATGTTGTCTCTCATCTGTCGTTCCTAGCTTCAAAGTTTCAGTTAATAGGGAGTAATTTCAGAAATCAGAAGAGTAAACAGGGAACATGGAGGGGAGCTGAGAGGAGAGTAGCAGGATGCTGGTGATATAAAGGTGGAAAAGAGAAACACAGAAGGGGATCTGTAGGAAGAAGAAGAAAGGAGTGGGAAATTACAACAGTTCCATTCCTTTAAAAAACCCACCCTCCCTCTGTCTCTCTTTCTCTGTCTCTCTTTCTCTCTCCCCCTCCCACTTTCTCTCCCCATTCCTCTCCCTCTGTATCTTAACAGAGTTGTGTCACTTGGTCTGACAGTGTTCGTTTAACAGCAACAACCAAAAAGCAAAACACCAACAACAAAACCGCACACCAGGCAAGGAAACCTGCTTTTGATATGTTGGTTGCAGGAGTCCAAGGAACTCCCCAAACAAGAAAGGCTATTGTTGCCCTGGGCTGAGAGTAAGTCAATATTGCTGAAGGCACTGCACTTTGGACACAGGACTGGGAGGATTTTTAGCTAGATCTGACCTAAAAGCTTCCTTCCTAAGATCTAGTTTCCATAGTATCAGAAGGTACTAAGCAAGCTGCCAAGGGAGGGAAACAACAAACAGTCCCACCCAGCTCTGATGCCTTTGAGCCACAACAATGGCCAGCATGGTAAGATATCCCTAAAGATTCAATAATGGTAACCAACAGCTGACTGAACTGAGGTCTGCTCAACAAAATGGAAATCATGACTTGTACTGGAAACCCTAGGACTAGCAAGGTCACGGCTAGTATAAGAAACCTACTATTGCCACTTTGCAGAACCACAGAATTCTTAACAGAATCCTAAGTATTTATCCTTATACCCACAGATAAGTGTATCTCTCTTTCATCCCTCATCAAAGAACATTTTCTTTGCAGCAAACAGAAACCATTATGGAAATTTATAAGTGATCAAAATGCAGAGAACAACTGATCATGAAGGTAAAACACAACTCCTGAACCTAAGGTTCAGAGAACATCATGGAAGAGAGGATAGAAACCCTGGAATAGCTGAAAAGACTAGAATGTTTACTGCAAGATTGCGTCTCCTAGAAAAGACAGCTATGCTGTACAAGATGCCTCAACAACATGGCTGCTTAAAAAAGACCTGAACCCTTTGTCTTTCCAGAGATGAGTCCCCATCTGGTTATCAAATACCAGGTGGTCATCCCAGAAAAGACACACAAGCAACACTAAACAAACTCAGTAGGTTGTACTTTTGTGTTTGTGTATGTTTCATACAGGCAAAGAGGACATTAATGTTAAAGGAAGTGGAGGTTGTTGTTGCAAGGTCAAGTGAGGAAACACGGGAAGGGCTGGTGAGAGGAAAGGAAGAGGGTAAATGATGGAATTGTTTTTAATTAATTATTTTAAATCTAAAATTCCAGATCCTAGGTCATGCTTTAAAGACTGAAAATTAAATTCCAGATCCTAGGTCATGCTTTTGTAATTTTACTTGCCTATGTGTGTGAAATACACTGAAAACAGTTTATATTTTTATCTTAGACCAAACCCTTAGAACATTGTTTAATTCTACTGTTCCTTACTGAAAGATCCTCCACACTGAACACCTCAGTACTGTCAAATTTAGTTTTTGAGTGACGTGTAGAGTCAACCATAAATGCTAACTGATAGATTTAAGTTCACGTTTTATATTTTTGTTTCTCCAAGTGAAACTTAATCTGTCCTGCTGCATGTGGGAGCAGGGAAGCTTCATGAATAAACGAAAGCTTGTTGACCTTGTGAGCAGAAATGGCACTGCCTGCCACCATCTAGAATATGATGATGTCTATTCTGTCCTTTTAAAAAGTAAATTATGAGCAAAATGAGATGAATGGCTTTTGTTAAAGTTCAGTTCAAGTTTAAATTCATTTGTTTCAGTTTATCAACTTGGAAGCAATTTTACCTCAGCGCATTTGGTGTGTATATTATCAAGCTTTGCCAAATTCAATCCATCATAGTTGAAGGTTCAAACAATAATCGTTTCTTCATTACTGAAATGCAAGTACAGTTCAAGTAGATGTTTATCTAAGGTAAGTTATTATCCTTTTAACCAAGAAGTTGGAGAAGTTATACCAAATATGCTACAATTTCTAGAAGCTAAGCACCTTATCTGTACGATGAAGCTGTTACAGTAAATCATGTAATATTTTTGAAGGAGAGGGCTTCACAGACCAATTTGTAATGCTGCTGAATGCTAGGGCCAGTATATGAGCCCTTTCCCAACTAGTTTCTCAGTGGCCAAGGTTCTCCATAGCACTCTGGACAGTGATTTTCATGTCCATGTCTGACAGGAAAAATGAGAGAGAAAGCAAGAAGTTCCACAGTATAGGAGGAGGTCAGAGACGACAGTGGAGCAAGGAATGGGAGCAGGACTTCCCCAGGGAATAGCATGTATATACCTGACCACAACACCACATATATGTCACACATTCCCACTCACATACTACACACACTTATATACAATAACAGCACATACTTACCACACACGTAGTCATGCCCCAATACCGTCACATATGTATCATACAAACCACATATATACCAAATATTCCATACACACACAGATATCACATATATCATACATAACATATACCTTACACCACATGTCATGTATTCATACATACACCACCAAGTAAACATGTCACACTCCTTATACCACACCTACACATACACCACATATACATATACCTGACACACACATCACAGACATATTATATACACACATGCCATATACACAATTATCACACATATATGCATACTATCACATACATAGAGATACTGACACATGCCATACATGTACAATACATGTACCCTAAACACACTTTCTATCCTAGTATATATACACACACACACACATATACACAGTATACATTCCTCATGTATACGCATATCACATTTGTATGTCATACCACACAGACATATGCATATACCACACCACACATCTATATTCAGACATATAACACAATGGTACATACCACTTTCACACCACCTGCACACACCACACAGTACATCTTTTATGTATGTACAACCATAGAAACCTCATACACATTCATGCTGTTCTGAAACACATCATGTTCAACAAGAGCCCAAGGGAAAGGCATCATTTTCATATTTATATGTATGCAGACTCAGGTGGCTGTAGGTTCACATGGAAGTATGCATGTGCTGGCAGATGTGAGTGCACATTTGTATGTATGTAGACACAGCAGTATGTGCAGGTGTATGTGTGTTTTAGGGATGAACATTTCAGGAATCCTCCTTGATTGTTCTCTTATTCTTTGGATCTGATGTGTTCTGAATTAAATGCCGTGTAGAGCCATAGGACAGAGAGGGAAGAGGAAGTAGGCCTGAGTGGTGTTGAAAAGAGCATCCTACACTTTCTATGTCAAAGGCTAGATCAGTAAAAGGGATGGAGAGGATTTCTAGTCTGCTTACTTACACCTGATTTCTCAGCCACATCCCAGCTCAAGTTCCTCAAAGCAAGCTCCCCAACTCAGGGAGATAATGGGGTTGGTTTGTCCATCAGAGTGTTTCATCACAATGAATTTTTGAGGTAATAGTATACTTTTTAAAACATGATGACTGTAGAAAATATTCATTACAGTTCATATGAGCAACCTGGAGCTGAAAAATCAGAAACATAATTCCAGATGCCAAAACCTACGCTCAGCAATATGTCATTACCTAGAATGCACAGAACTGAGAGCAAGGTGGGTAGTTGAAGTATATACCACACATCATTTAGGTGTGGACAATATTATATAAGTGCACAAAGTACTTTCAAATTGCTTATTTGTAAAGGTGCAGTATATTCTGGAGGACAGTGCTTTTTGGCAGACACATTGCCTCTGTGAATGACTCTAACTGCTATAGATGTGGGAGTGCTTATCCTGAGCCAGAGTCTAAAGACTGCGATGAAAATGGCCTCTGTCATCTTACATTCTGGAAAGGATTTTCTTCATAGAAGGTTACAAAGATCTACCATCCTTAGGAAGGTTCTGTTTGTTGTCAAAATGAAGAATTAATGTTGTGAAAGAAAGAAAGAAAGAAAGAAAGAAAGAAAGAAAGAAAGAAAGAAAGAAAGAAAGAAAGAAAGAAAGAAAGAGAAAATTATGACTAAAATGAGATAAATGGCTTTTGTTCCCCATGGAAAAATAAATACAAGCATGGGATTTTAAAACAATGATAAAATGACTAAATAAAAAATAAGAGGTATTCACAGGAGGCTGAAACACATTTGGAAGAAATCTACCAATATCCGGTTCTCTAGAGCTCTGCAAAACAATAGATGAGCCCAAGGCCATCTCAATCAGCAGGGCAATTGGATACAGCAACTTCTTCCTTTGGGGAACTCTAGGGGCTGGAACAGAAAGTTCACAATGAAAAGAAAGCTAGAAAACAAACCCTGCCAAAAACAACTAAAAGAAAACTGAACACTGAAGACCTGGCTTTGGGAGGCTATGGAAAAATAACAGACCTAGCTACATAAGTGAAAAGGCCATTTTCAAATGATAGCAATGACATGTAGCAAGGCGTGGACATGAGCTTAGCACTAGAAGTAATCTTACACACACACACACACACACACACACAAACCTCAAAACAAACAAACAAAAAAACAAGGTTAAAATTTCAGTTAAAAGTATTCTGAAAGCACCGCAGGTAAAACTCCAAGGAATGTGCCACCCTTTATAGGACAGGAGTTAAGCATGAGAGGGAACACTTTTCTAAAATAAGTGAGAGACCATAAAAAGAAACAATACTATCTGACCCCAAAATATTGTAAGTCAAGAAATAATGGCTATAGACAATAAAATACTGATAGTGTTCCACTGTGTAAATGTACCACAATTTCTGTATCCATTCCTCCGTTGAGGGACATCTGGGTTGTTTCCAGCTTCTGGATATTACAAATAAAGCTGCTATGAACATGGTTGAGCAAATGTCCTTGTGTACTTGAGCATCTTTTGGGTATATGCCTAGGAGTAGTATAGCTGGATCTTGAGGAAGAACTGTTCCTAATTGTCTGAGAAAGCGCCACATTGATTTCCAAAGTGGTTGTACCAGTTTACATTCCCACCAGCAGTGGAGGAGGGTTCCTCTTTCTCCACAATCTCTCCAGCATGTGTTGTCACTTGAGTTTTTGATCTTAGCCATTCTGATGGGTGTAAGGTGAAATCTCAGGGACATTTTGATTTGCATCTCCCTGATGGCTAAGGACATTGAGCATTTCTTTAAGTGTTTCTCTGCCATTCTATATTCCTCTACAGAGAATTCTCTGTTTAGCTCCGTACCCAATTTTTTAATTGGATTGCTTGATTTGTTGCTTTTTAACTTCTTTAATTCTTTATGTATTCTGGATATTAGCCCTCTGTCAGATATAGGGTTTAATAAAATTAAGGCATTCCTAATCTATGTCTAATAAATAAGTATCAAAATTGAGCAGGGAGATTAGGTAAAAAGTTAGCATAAAATCTTGTGGTAAAAATATAATAAATGAAATGAATACTTTGTTATATGCACTAAACAATAGGTAATGTATGTATGAAAACAGTTTTGAAGAAGTTGCTAAATCTGTAGAACAAGAAGATGATGGAGGACAGTGAACTAACTACAAGAAAGAAGTGGAGAGGTAACAGAGCTGCAATGTTCAAGAGCTGAAAAGGATATCCTCTCATATTTCTGAATTAAAATAAAATCTTGTTAGAATCAGTAAATAAAATTCACCACTGCATACATGATAGAAAACACTCAGAACACTAAATAAAGCCTGCAGCTCTGTATCTGGTGTTGAGGCCCCATGAGATATGCCCCCTCGGTGTTAGCATATCTGTTGGTGTCATCCTTGTTCAGGTCTTGCTTAGGCAACCATATTGATGAGACTTAATGGTCATAGCTTCTCTGACGTTTCTAGGGAGTGCAATATCACAGTAAACTTCCTGTCCCTCTGGCTCTTACAAATTTGTATGCCCCATCCTGCCCTTTCAACTGTGATCCCTGAGTCTTAGGTGCCGGAGAGTCATGTTGTAGATGTATCAGTTGTTGAACAACACATTGTTGCTTGTTCTCTGTATCTTAAAATGCTGTGGCTTTCTGTAATGGTCTCCATCTGTTAACAGAATGTTTCTTTAGTGAGTGCTGAGACCTACACTTACCTGTGGGTAGAAGGATAAATATTTAGATGGCAGTTAGGGACTGAACTCATTTAGTAAAGTGGCAGGTGTAGGCTCTCCTCCAAGATCCTGATGTCACTAGCTCTGGATATGCTAGGTTTCTGGTACCAGATGTAAGATCTGTTAAGCAGATCTTAAGACAGCTGTTAATTCTTGACAACATATGTGTACCACTACTGCATACTTAGGGCTATCATGCCATGCTGGTCATTGTTGTGTTCATGAGTATTATAGCTGAATAGGAACACTGGTTGATTTCCTCCCTTGGAAGCTTGCATGGAAACTTATGTTACCATTAAAGTTTATTCTTAGGAGATTTTCAAGTCAAATATTCTGGATCTTGTGTCCAAATGACATGGTGTTTTCAGCAATAGGGACTGACCTTTAACCTCTGATAGGCAACTAAGAAATAGTGAGAGTGGGAGAAAAAGTCTTCATCAGGGAAGAGCCCCTTAAGTGGGTTATCTAATACCAAATGGTCAACCTTGGAATCATATACATACAAATAACATAGACACTGAGCAGGTTATATTTACATGTTACAGACACTGAGCAGGTGATATTTAGGAATATATAGAGAACAAGGAGGTGCACATGGAAAGGAAAGGGGGAAAATGATATAATTATGCTTTAGTTTCCAAAAAAAATCATCAATATGTAATTTAACTATTAATCTAATGGTAACAACATTTCAAATAAAGGTGTTTGGAACTAAATGACAACAAAAAAGATGTCACTATCTATGAAAGAAAGCGCAAAACTTCACCAGACACAAGGTCTAGGAGAAGCTCACTCTGGAGCAAGAAGCTTTGCTGTTTATAAAAAATGAATAAACTAGGTATCAGGAGAGGTAAGCTTCATTTAAAGCAGCCCAACATTGTATTGTTTGGAGTAACAGTGGAGACACTGATTAATTATAAAAACAGACTACAGATGAAAATTTCTAGGGTAACCATAAAAACAAAAATAACAAAATGGAAGTACTGACCAAAGAAAAAGAGTTTTTGTGTTCATGGAGCTCGGATAAGGGAGTAGCTGAGTGTAGATCCCTACCACTACAGCCAGGGAAAGGCAGGCACATCTGCCCTCCCAGTACTGCGTGGCAGAGACAGAGAGTCACCCGGTCTTCCTGGTGCTGGCCGGGTTTCACATTCAGTGACATCCTATCTCAGAGTAATAGGGTAGACAGTGATGGGGTAGGACAGCTAGATGTCTTTGTCAGGCCTGTGTGTGTGTGTACAGGTTCACACATCCATTTACACACAGGCACCACACACACACACACACACACACACACACACAGAGAGAGAGAGAGAGAGAAGAATTTTTTAATTCAAAATGAAATAAGAAGATAAGAAAAAACAAAGACAAATTATATGATTAGATGGTGAATTATATATCTAAACATAATAAAACTCAATATATATTTTGAGTGACTTATCTCCACAGTTATAAAACAAAAAAGTTTCAGTTTGAATGTTTAAAATCTTAACTATAGAGCTTTCAAAAATATTTTGTAATTATTTGAGAATTTCATAGAATATATTTGATCATATTCAGCCCTTATCCTTACTCTAGTTCCTCCCAGCCAGAAATTTTTAATATTTACAATTAATGTGTATCATCCTTCTATTTGTTATCCATAAATATGTACATATATGTTAATATTATATATACTCTACATACAGTCATATGCTTACAAATAATATACAAATGGAACTAAAGAATAGAATGTAGAAAAAATCTATTCCTAACAAGTCACTATTAAATGACTCAATTATTATAGTTGTTCATTTCAACAGGAACACATGATGATTTCAGATGTGTAAGCATTAAGTGTGCAGCCTCAAACTATGTAAAGAAACACTGAAGACAATGAGTAAAATACACAATTTACTATAATAAAGTTTAAACTAGCACTTTCAGTAACTCATAATTCATAAAAAGACAGTGAGTTGCAGGTCATATGAACAACTCACAGAGTTGAACCAATATATGAGTGCAGAAGCCAATGTTACTGTAAACATGGAATTTTATGAGAATGAAAACCCACTAAAAATTAAATGTCAAGTCAAATCATAGACATCATGGTTCTCAAGAAAAGTTAATTGGATTGAAAAACTAAAACAAAAGTAACTTAAAAGAAACTCCTAGAAAATTATGTCTATTATTGTGACCCATGGATAGAGAACATCGGTTCTAGTTGGTCATGGAAGGGAAACGTGGTCCAGGGTCTTCTGTTCACTACTTCGCTGTATTTCATCCTAACACCGAGCTTCTTGTAAAAACAATTTCTTTTGTTTTTCTGTTGGTGTTTGTATACTTGCTTGCTTTTGACATTTAAAAAAAAATAAAGAAAATTAAGCAAAAGAAAAAAAAAAAAAAAAAAAAGAAAATTATGTTAAAATTGTTCCTAAAATAACTCAATCTATGTATACAAATTAAAAAAACACTTTTACATGAACATAATAAAAAATAAGCATTAAAAATTATGCATAGAAAATGTTACCTTAGGAATAATATAAAGCCTTCAATGTATGTTGAGTTTTTATTAAAAGAAGGAGGAAACAAAAGTCTCAAAAGAAATGAGCTCAGAATCTACAAAAATATGAGAACAGTGCTGCTGGGGGTTATTCTGATGTGTGCTACTGGCCCTCAACATCAGGTTCCTGCCTGGGCACACCAATCCTAGTTGTGTAAACCTACCTGATTGGCTGATTAAATGGCCTATACCTGGGTAGAGCAGAATGGGTAGGTATGGCTAAGGTTCCCAGGCTTTGAGTTCAAGAGAATCATGGGAAACAGACAGATGGGAAGAGCAGATAAAGTAGGACACCACTATGGGTTAGAGTGTAGAATACACTGGGCTGGGAGGAAGGAACCTGAGGATGGCATGGATGGAAAAAACACCAAATACAAACAAGTATTTATAAAGTTATGAATGGAAGGTTGCCCAGATAAAAACGGTTAAGGCGGATAGCACTGGATCTGGATCGGGACTGGGAGATGGATGGTGGGTTTATTGAGATAGTGTGGGTGAGATATTTGCCCAGCTCAAGGTAAATAAGGCAATTACAATATCTAACAGATGTTTGTGTCTTATTATTTGTGATAGCAAGTTAAATAATACCACTACAATAATTAAAATGCAAATAATAAAAATGAACATTTTATAGACCAACACTCATTTTTAGATTTAGAACAAAACAGTGCTAAAGAATAGTTAAAGAAAAATAATAGTAAGTGTTAATGCAAAAAAACAATAACAAAATAAACTTAAAATTGAAGTATTCCAGTCAAAGACTGTTTAAAGAGAATAAATAAAAAAAATTAGGTGAACATAAGAATATGTTATTCTTAGCAAGAACATTACTTCTATGTAGAAACACTACTGGTTTTTTTTTTTTTTTTTTGTATGGTGATTTTGTAAACTGGTATTTTGATGAAAGTACTTCTCAGATCGAATAATTTTCTGGTTAACTCTATGAGGTCTTATGTATAGGATTTTACCAAATGGGCAAATAGGGACAATTTTTATTTTTTCTTTCTATTTCAAGCCCTTTAATTTAATTTTTTCTCTTCTCATACTAATGTGGATAAGACTTTGGGTACTATATTGTTTAAGAGCAGATATTTGGAAGCCATTCTCCTGATTTGAAAGCAAATACTTTTATTTTTCTACATTTAGCATGCTTTCAACTATAAGCTTGTTTCACATAGCCTTTACTATGTCATGATTTGCTCCTTCTATACCTAGTTTCTTTGAGATTTTTGTCACGAAGTAATGTTCAACTCTATCAAAAGCCTTTTTGGTCTTATTTAAGATTATCATGTATTGGCATAGAAATAGCTGGTTGATCAATGGAATAGAATCAAAGACCCAGAAATAAAACCAAACACCTATGCATACCTGATCCTTGACAAACCATACAATGGGAAAAAAAAAACAAAAAACCCAGCATCTTCAACAAATGGTGCTGGTCTAACTGGATATCTACATGTAGAAAAATGCAAAAAGATCCATATTTATCACCCTTTCACAAAACTCAAGTCCAAGTGGGTCAAAGACCTCAACATAGAACCAGATACCCTAAATCTGCTAGAAAAGAAAGTAGGTAAGAGCCTGGAACTCTTGGCATAGGAGACAACTTCCTGAACAGAACATCAACATCTCAGGCTCTAAGATCTACAATTAATAAACGGGGCCTCTTGAAACTGAAAAGCTTCTGTAAAGCAAAGGACACTATTAATAGAATGAAATGGTAGTCTACAGATTGGGAAAAAAAATCTTCACCAATCATACATCCAAAAAAGGGATGTATCCAGAATATATAAATAACTCAAGAAATAAAACACCAACAAACCAAATAAACCAATAAAAAAAATAGGATACAGACCTAAACAGAGAAATCTCAACAAAGGAATCTCTGTTTAGTGAAGAAGCATTTAAAGAAATGTTCATTGTCCTTAGTCATCAGGGAAATGCACATCAAAACGACTCTGAGATTCACGCCTGTCAGAATGGCCAAGATCAAAAACTTGAGTGATAATACATGTTGGAGAGAATGTGGAGAAAGGGTAATACTCCTCCATTGCTGGTGGAAGGGCAAACATCATGACCAAGGAATCTTATAAAAGAAAGCGTTTATTTGGGTTTCCATTTCCAGAACATTAAAACTCATGATGGGAGGATGAAGGCATGGCAGCAGAAAGAGACAAGAGCTCAGTTTTCTATCTTCAAGCAGGAGGCAAAGAGAAGTCTTTTGAATCTTTTGAGTCTTTTGAATCCTTAAAGTCCACCCCCAATGACATAGTTTCTCTAGGAAAGCCACCTCTGCTCCTCCTTGAGCAGCCACAATTGGGAAACAAGTATTCAAATGCCCAAGACTCTTGGGGGCTGTCTCAATGAAATCTCCACAGCACACTAACCAAAATAGCAATGTATTATACTAAAGCAGACATGTGGACCAATGGGTAGAATAGAGGAGTCAGAAATAAACCAGCACACCTAATCTTCGATGGAGTTGTCAAAGATGTACATGGTTGGGGAGAGAGAGCTCTTCAGCAGATGATGCTAGGAAAAGTGCACATCCACAGGTAAAAAACAAAAACAAACAAAACAAAAACAAAAACAAAAACAAAAAAACCCCACAGGATACACATCCCTCACTTTTCACAGAAACCAACTTCAAAGTGATTAAAACACAATAATGTAAGACACAATACACAATAATGTAAGGAGTTTCCATCTGAAACTCCTAGAGAAAAACACTTCAAAATACAGGGCTCGAGGGCTGGCTCAGTGCTTAAGAGCTCTTGTGGCTCTTGCACAGGACCTGGGTTCAGTTGTTCACACCCACATGGTGACTCACAACCAATTGTAACTCCATGTCAGGTGATCCAACACCTTCCTCTGATCTCTGTGGGTACCAGGCACTCCTGTGCAAAACATATATACATGCAGGCAAGATAATTACACACATAAAATTAAACAGATCTTTTTAAAGGTTCTAAAGATACACCATTGACAAGGACTTTCTGAAAAGACCTCCAGTGGCTCAGGAAATAATTACAAGACTGCCTAATTTGACAGTATGAAATGGCGAAATTTGGCACAAACAGTAAAGGAAATAATCGCTAAACTGATAAAGCAGCCTACAAGATGGGCAAAATTTTTCCAACTATATATTAGTAGCTTAATATTTTTATTCTATCAAAAAGACCATTAAAATTATAAATGTATATTTATGATTATAAATAAAATTATAATTATAAAATTAATTTTATATTAATCTATTAAAAGACTATTAAAAATCAAAATATAAATAAATAAGTACATTAGTAAACACAAAGAAAAACTCCTACCAACCACCCAATTAATAAATGTGCTAATGAATAGATAGGAAGAAACACAACTAGACAGTAAGTATTTTAATAAGTTTTCAATATCCTTAGCCATAGGAAAAATTGCAAATTAAAATTTGTTGTGAAAATAAATGACAACAGATGCTAGTGAGCATCTGAGAAAGGAAGAACCCTGTGCCCTGTGGGACTGTGGGGCGGTGAAGCCACTAGAGAAGTCAGTATTCTGTTTTGTGCTTTGTTTGTTTGGTTTGTTTTGTTTCCTTTGAGTGTTGTTTTTTTGTTTGTTTTCTTGGATTGGTAAAACCGTTGTTTTATTGGTTTTTGCCTGTTTTTTTTTTTTTTTTGATTTAAAGTTGAATGAGTTGGGAGGGTGAGAGGATCTGGAAGAACTTGGGGGAAGGAAGAATATATTTATTTTCATATTTAAAAATTATTTTAAATGTTAAAAATATAATAAAAAAGAAAACAATTAGAAAAGAATGCATCTTTGTAAGTAGAGCTGATTGACATTGAAAATGATTTAATAACTAAGCAGTATGCTAAAATCAAATAAAATTTTAAAAAAAAAGATAAACAAATTCTTGTTAGTAATTTTCTTCGAATTTAACTATTCTTCCTGGAAGGAAGAGAAACTGTCATGAGATTCAGAAAGTAAACAGCTCAGAAGGCCAGTAAATGAAACTTACAAGATTCACCAGAACTGTTCTCAAGGTTATAGCACCAGTAAGCAATTGTTGGGGTTAAAAAAAAATTGACAAATTAACTAAAAGGAAGAGAGACCAGACTGTAATTAGTAAGATTAGAGACGCAAATGGATGCATTACAACAGGTGACAGTTCTCAATAAAATACTTGCAAAGCAAACCCAAGAACACATTTAAAAGACCATCCATTATGATTCAGTTTCTTTTGTTCCACAGTTGCTAGGATGGTTCAATCACAGAAAACAATAAATGTTAAGCCTCATATAAATGAAATCAAAGACATAAGTCACATAATCATCTCAATAGATGAAGAAGTATGGGAAAAATTCTGAGGTTAGAAAAAGCCAAGGCTGTAGTTGCCTGGCCCATCTATTTCTTATGTAAAAACCAGGCTTTGTTTCTCCAAAGCTATTAGGTCTCCTGCCGAGAAAGGCAGAACAGGTCTTGCTGACAGCCCTCACAAAGAAAAATATCAACTCACAAAAGAGGCTTCAATGGAAAAACAAACTCAAACTATTATGCTGTTATTGCTAACTAAAAACTTACCTTGTACTACTCCTTTATTTAAAAGAACTTGCTGAAATTTTCAGTGACTGCTCTTAGTAATCAACCCTGTATGTCACACAGTAAATGACTGATGGAAAAGAAGAGTTTCAATTTTCACCTGTGTCTCATGGTAAGTGACTAAGCGGAAAAGTTTGCGTTAGTTGTGAGAGTATTTAAGGTAAGTTTGTGAGTATCTGAGGATGACATTTGAGGTATGTAGCTTAAAGATAATTCACGATAGTAAGACTTCAAAAATTCAGAGTTTTAACATAATTATCAATGGAGTTCTGGTAAGTTATAAATCTAGCCTTAGTAAAACTGGAAGCACCTTGAGCCCCGCCCCCCAACTAGTCTAATAGTCTTAACGGTCATAAAAAAAAAAAAAAAAGCCTAACATCAGGCCACAGAATCCCAGCAATCCCAGGCCACCCTGAAAAGCTCTCCCCACCAAGAAACCCTACATAAGGCTTGTCTACTGCTCAGTTCTTTGCTGATTCTCTCCCATGCAGAGGCACCCACCCTCTTGTGTCCTTCCCAATAAATCCTTTGTGTGAGGTTTGTTGTGCTTTGTGATATTCCTTGTTTCCTGACTGACAGGAAACCTTTCTCCTCAGAGCTGAACCTTAAATTGGTTCCGAGACTCAGACAGGGTATTTCTGGTGCCTGTGCTCCTCCTCAGGGTCTGAGCTGCACTATCCTTATCTGTCATCTCCTGTCCACCTGCAGCACCTTCCAGCTTCCTGATCACTCACCCCATCCACCAGTGGCAATTAAGTAAGTTTCCCCTATAGTCAGCGTAAACTCATCTCTGAGTCTGAGAAACTGACCATTGAGCATCCAACAAATCTTTGGTACACTTGGAGTTGGAGGTACGCCAAGCCATGGTCTTAAAGGTATGACTGGCCATCTTTGACCTTGCCCCATCCTTAAATCTGCAATCCTGCAGTTTCTTTTAGGCCCAACTGGGCTACTGTGACCCTTCCTGTGCTCTTTTCCCCACCACCTTCTCTTCAGAGCTGTCCACAATACAAAGCTCCCCTAGGCCCTTGTGGCTTTTGTGACACCATTCCAATCCTTTCCTATGGATGAGATCCTCCTCAGATTTTATCCCTCACCTTCATGCCTCCACAAAAGCCAGGTGCCCAGTCTCTGCTCAGGCTTAGCCAGGCTAAACCCCAGACCGCCTTTTAGCGCTTTGACAACCCATGCTGTGACAACCCACTGAACAGCTTGGGACTTGCCTGTTTGCTTTTCTCTGATCTTCCCTCCACACTATGTTACTATCTTGTAAGTTCCTATTAATGGATCTACAAGTTTGTTATAAAGCAGGAGCTGAAAGTGAGACCTAGCAGGAAGTAGAGAGTGCAGGCCCAGTGACTGGGCCAGCTGCTTCTTGCACATACCCTGCATACTCCTCACTGGCTTGTGTGACCCTCCTCCAGCAGCACGCTCTGCCTATAGTCAGGACTCAAAACTTTTCTCTCTGTAAGGCTTCTTTGTTCTCAGCTTACTGGATTCAGTTTTACAGAGATTTGGGTATCTTTTAGGTGTGACTGGCATTATATTGTTGTTTTTAACGCTGTTTCACTTTAATAAAATGTTGGCTCTAGAGTTGGGGTATGCCTTTCCCTCCTTTGTTTAAAGGTTTTCTACAAAATCTCTGTCCCTTATCAGGCAAGCCACCTAACCATGTGACAGAGAAAGAAGAGCAAAACTAAATAAAATGACAGACTATTCCCAAATGGGACTATTGCTACTCATCTCATACTCTTTGGGCTTTGACTTAATTTTCTAAAGCTTTTGCTAAGGTATAAATCTTATCTCAAGATTAGGTAAGACTAGCTTGTAGAATTTCCGTACCTCAAGATTTTTAAGGATATCGGGTATGATTAAAAATCTGTAAAATCTATAACAAAAACCTTAAAACTCATAATCAGGACTTATAGTTAAAAATCTATACATAGGTAATCTTAAAGCAACACTTGACTTGCTGCCACCTTAGTTCCTCTTCTCCCCACTGAGATGAAGGCAGCCACATGAATAGCCATTTTCTGCAGGGGAGGAAAAAGTGGATCTTGTCATGTGACTTCACTTTCGTTTTGATTAAAAGTGAGCACATGTTATAAGCCAACCAAGGACAAAACAACTCCTCCTAGCTATTAAGCTGAAACCAAATGATTTCTCCACTGTTTTCAGTCACACCAATAAGCATCCTGTTCATTGACCTAAACCCACAGTCCCTTCTGTCCCACTCTGGCTTCTCTGCTCTCCCTTTCTCCCTCTTCAGCAACAGGATGCCAAATCAATCCTCTCAAGAGCCCGCTTTCAGCCCACTGGTAGCCCTTAGTCTTTCCCATACTGGCTCCCACTCTGCCACTGGATGTCCTAACTCAACTAAACTGGGCATAGTTCTCAGTTTTGGGAGGTTGCTGGGGTAGATGGCTTGGTCAGGGTACAGGGTTCTTATTAAGTAAACACTCTCAAGTGAAAAAGGATTTGGGTCTTATACCGATAATTCTTACACTTTCATTAAAGAATTGAAATATATTACCCAATCTTATGATCTTACCTTCTATGATGTTTATAAGGTTCTCACTACCAACCTTGTCCCCAAGGAACACAGGCACGTCTGAGACACTGGCAGATGAAATCTACCAAGTTAATGTTGCTCATTCAGTTGGGGCTGATGCAGTCCCTGACCAGAATCCTGAGGGTAACTATAATATCCCAGGGCACATTTTAGCTAGAGGCTAGTTTATAACTCACTTCCTGGCTGGTCTCCTTAAGGCTGTACTTAAAGCATTAAATTCTGAGAAGAAAACCCAACAGACCATCCAGGGCAAACACAAAAACCCACCTCAATTTCTAAACTACCTTATGAAAGGCCCTCTTACAATGTAACAACCTGGATCCTGAGACCCCAGTTGGAAAACAATTTTTATAACCTACTTCTTCCAGAATTTCCCTGATATTAGGGCCAAACTTAAATGTCTGAGGAAAGGTTCCCTGACTCCTCAGGCAGAAGTCTTAGCCATGGCCTTCAAAGTGTACCATGAGACAGATGAAAAAGCCTGAAAACAAAAGTACCTGATGCTGGATAAGGCCTTTTTGCTAATAATAGCAGCTGCCCAGGCTCCTAAAGTCAAAGAACCTCCAAGTTCCTACTTCAAATATAATCAGAAGGGTTAATGGATCTGTCTTGAGTCCTGGCAAACTCTACCAGCCATGACCAAGGTTCAATTAAGGGGAAGACTGGTCTGTTTACTGCCACCATGTCCCATGCAACATGAAGACAGCAAGCCCAGATCGACCTCCAGCCGACATCCTAGGATAGGCTATGGACAACTGAGAGGGCCTGGGCTCCCTCAGCCCTGACCACTGCCATCTCCGACAAAGAGCCTCAGGTAGTCATCATAATATTGGGTCATTCCATCACCTTCCTTCACACTCCCCATCACATTGGGCTACCTTCTCAAGCTTGATGAAGTTTGGGGGACCCACCTATCCTTTTCATTCCTCTGTGCTGGTATGGTGGTTTGAATGAGAATGGCTCCCATAGGCCCATTAGGCAGTATTAGAGTGTGTGGCCTTGTTGGAAAAAGTGTGTCACTGTGGGTGGGCTTTGAGTTTTCAGAAGTTCAAGCCAGGCCCAGTGTTACTCTCTCTTCTCCCTGCCTGCTGATCAAGATATAGAACTCTCAACTCTTTCTCCAACACCATGTCTGCTTGCATGCTGCCATGCTTCCCACCATGATGAAAATGGATCAAACCTCTGAACTGTAAGCCAGCCACTAATTAAATGTTTTCCTTTATAAGAGTTGTAGTGATCATAATGTCTCTTTCAACAACAGAAATGCCGGTTAAGACAGTTGGGATAGGGAGACGGTCTTACCAACCTCACGAAGCCCCACCAGTTAGTTATATTTTTAAGGGTAACCCCTTTACTAAGTCCTTTCTAGTAGTACTGACATGCCTCATCTCCCTGCTAGGGAGAGAGTTTCTAGCAAAGTAGGAGCCTCTATTTCTTTTGCTCCTTCCACCTGCTTGAGCCCAGGCTTGCCAACCATTCCCCTACCAATTATATGACCAAGCTCAATATCCACTCTCTCTCCAAAGTTTCATGGACTTCAACCTATTATCTCTGACCTCTTAAGAAAGAAACTTCTGCACCCCACATATTCCCCTTTAACACCCTCATACTTGCGGTTAAAATATCCAATGGAACCTGCTGCTTAGTTCAGGACCTCCAACTTATTAACTCAGCAGTGGTTCCCTTTCACTCGTAGTCCCAACCTCTATATCTTCCTCTCTACTGTCCTCTTAGAGATCTCCCATTTCTATGGCCTAGACCTCAAGGATGCCTTCTTTTCTATTTCTCTGGATTCCCCAGTCACAAAATATCTTTGCCTTTACTTGGACTAATGTGGCCACACACCCTTCTACCCAATTCACCCAAACTGTCCTTCCATAGGGGTTCTGGAACAGCCCACATCTCTTTAGCCCTGCAATCTTGTCCCTCATCTCACTCCTGGAAGTCTCATATATTTTCTATGCACTTCAGGGCTTCTTTCTTGCATCTTAGTTTGCACTTGGAGCTTATAAAACTCCCTAAAGTGGAGTTTGGTTTGTGACCCTTTCTCTATAACTGCATGGACTGGATTTATTAAAGCCTCCCACTGTCACTACAAACAGCTTGGCCTTGGCCGTATGTCTGAGGTAGCTCTTGTATATGGATGTTTATCATCCAAGAGCCCCAACCTTTAACCAACAGCCTGTCTTACCAGGATCACAAAACTGCTCTATAGCAGGCCGTGAAAGGCTTATCTAATTCCCTAAAACTCCCTTATTGATCTCTTCTTCACCTGGGTTTATGCCTGTTTTCTCTATGCTTCCATAATTCCTGTCTTGAAAATAAAAATCATAAAAACAAGGTTAACAAAAGATAGGATCTTTTAAAACAATGCTTGTTTAATAAGGTATTAAAGCTCCAGCTCCATGCACTCATGTGTCTCATGCTGGTAGCCAAATTTTGTAATATAAGAGTTACCTAGGAAGTATAAGTTTTAAAAGGATTTCAAAGGGTCATAAAGAGCAACTGAGACTTGGCATTGTGTGACAAGACTGAAGTTCCTATAGAGAGCCCAGGAGAGGATATTAGTGAAAACACAGTCCAGCTGCAATGAGAATCTAAGAAAATAGATAAAGGTCTGAAGATGTGAAAGCCAAAGAAATATTTCAAGGTATAAGAAATTATTTAAGGTAATAAAAAATGTTTTAGATTTCTTTTCCCCTTTATGCTATTGTTATATTAAGATTTCTAACTTTCAAGAAATATATATTCAACAGTTCAACCAGACCACTGACGTGGTGGGGTCTGGAGATTGCACATCACCAGGTTTCCTAAAGGTAATACTTACCCCTATAGCACCTAAATCAATTTTTAGAACTCCTGTCTGTAGCAATATGTGTAGTAAAGCCTTTGGGTCTGACTTTTAGTGAAAATTTTCAGCAAAACCTTTGTTATTAATCAGTAGAGGCTGAAAACTGTTTTGAGATTGTTTAAGTCTCAAAGAAATGTTTTCTCCCTGGATAGTCTACACTTGGTACTACCTGAGAGCTTACATCTACACAAACCTTGGTCCTAAGACACTCCTGGAAAACTTGGATTTTTTTTTTATAATGGCTAGCGATGGTCAGAAAGGACTTAGATTTGTGTGGGTCATCTGCTCCCTTGAGCAGCAAAGGCAAGATAACTTTGGTAGTGGAAACCTTTCGAAGCCTCAGTTAATTTTGTGTAATGATTGAATAAAAGCAACTGAAATGAGCTAGTTGGGGTCAATATTTTCAAAAAAGGCCAAAACCCTCTGCTCTTTCCAAAAACAAAAGATTAGCATCTTGGTGAGCATGCCTCTCTACTGAAGCACCCACAACCAACCCCAATCAATGCCTGATCCCATGCTTGTTTTCTCTATGATCAAACTATCAACTACTGCCAACGTTGTCTAAAGACTTACAGAGGCTTCCTGTATTGGTCCTGTAGGAGACATGATGCATCTTCAGGAAAACATTCCACCTTTTATGCAGAGTGAGGGATCTTTTGTATCCTAACTAAGAAACCATGGCACTGCAGATAGGAGATGGGGTTACGGGTAAACTTGACATGGTAAATGGGTGTTAGCCCCCCATCAGGGACAATCAGAGGGAACATGAGACACTCTCTCAACCCCAAATGGTAGAAGTGCCCAATGCTCTTCAAAGGTCCTTACCGCCTTACTATCAACCCTCTTAGATGATACTGATCACACCTCCATGTCACACCTCTCTTGCTTCAAACCTTAACCTCTGAGGATCAGCAATTGATAAAAGTTTTAGATATTACTTCTGTCTGCAATCTGCATTGAACTCCTCGTTGTAGAAAAAGCAGTTAACAAGTGTCTGTAAACAGCTAGATATATATAACTGTGCCTTTGAGCTATCGCAAAAGCAAAAACCCCAAAGGATGGTTTTGGGTTAAAATCACAAACACTCTTCCATTCATATATTGGACAGAGATGTTTTCATGGGAAAGCACTTTTACATCTATATTTAGAAAACAACCAAATGAAATTAAATATTTGAACCTATGGCTATAGTAATAGTAGCCAGTGTTTGTCTAAGTGTTTCAGCTCCAAGAGGGAAAGGTATCCTGACTGGCGGGAGTTAAGGACTACTACAAAGTCACACTGCAAAACTTCAAAAATTGTATGTGAGCTTCAGACAGTCCCAACTTGGGTCCACCTGTCACAAGTCAAATGCACTCCAAATAAGTACTCCAGTCAGTTAACAGCATAAGCTCTCCCAGCTACTCCCTAGCCCTGAGGGTGGTCTCTTTTCTTCCGCTGCTCTTGGGACCCTTTCCATGTTCCCAATTCCTAGACCATAGGCCTGGACGTTTCAAGTGTACATCCAAGAAAAAGATCACCCCGCCCCCACAAGCTTCTTACCTTTACCTTCTATCCCTAGTGTATATCTGACCCAGTAGACTTCCACTCAGCTGATAGACACCATTCAGGAGTCAACTGTGGCCAGAAAACTTCTCCAAAATGGCCTATCCCCAGGTGGTTCTACAGAATCAGTAAGCCCTGGACTCGCTGAGAGCCAATGTAAACCAGTCCAGCCAATGTGACTGTTCCTTCTCTTCAGGGTGGGTCAGCTAACCAGATGCTTAGAACAAACACCCCTATCATTGTCAGAATCCCCTTCCCTCCCTGCCTTTAACTGGTATTCCAGCCTTCAAAAACATCCTAATTTCAGCTGAGAATTAGTTGTAGAAGTGATCACATCACTTTTTATCATCAACAAAAGTTTATAATGCCAGGTCCAAAGGAAATTCCAATTCCTGAAAGTACAAGAGGCTGTCAAACACCCAGAAATGAGCTCAACTTGGAATATAAGAGGCTTCTGGTGGCCAGCATTCTTCAGGAACAGGTTCCCATCTACCAAAGAAGTCTTTCCCCTTATTTCTTGCTGAAGGAACATATTGCTACTTGTGGTATCTATTATCATATCAAAAGTTAATGTAGTCTTCCAGGTTACATCAGTATCACAAGTACTGGTTTTACATTTCAATGTCCAGACTAACATCCTAGTCCTTCTTACCTCCTTCCCTGCCCTAAACTCTCTCCAGCTCATAGGCTTCCCACACCCAGGTACTCATTCTCCCTACAGTCCTACTATTTCATATATATATGACAAACTCACAGCCAACATCATGTTAAACATAGAAAATGTGAAGCAGTTCCATTATCATGAAAAACACTAAAAAGTGTCCACTTTCTCCACTTATGCTCCATATACAAAGTTTTTGTTAGAGTAATAAGAAGCAAATAAAAGGAACACAAACAAGAAAAATGGCAACATATTCTTATTTTCAGATGATATGACCATTCATATGAATATCTATACTATAAGGTAATTAGATACATATGATATATGATATATATCCTTACTCTATGACCTTAATTTACCAGACCTTAAATCTACCAGAGAATGCTTACAGATAAGAAACATTTTCAGCACAGTAGTAGGATACAAAATCAACTTTCAGGAACAAGAGGTCTTCCTATATGCCAAAGACAACATACTAAGAAAGAAATTAGAGAAGCAATCCCATTCAAAATAGCCTCAGTAAATAAATAAAATACCTAAGAATAAATCTAAGTAAATAAATTATATATTTCTACAAGGAAAACATTTAAGATGCCAAATAAATATATAAATGTAAAAACTATAAAAAGAAAAGAGCTCTCATTTTCACTGGAAAAAAATATTGTGAAATTGTCCATACTACAAAAACAAAACAAAACAAAAAACAATCTTTAGATGAAATGCAATCTTAATCAAAATGCAACTCAGTTATTTCCAGGAATAGAAAAAAAATTCATTCAAAGACCACAGATTTCTAAAGTAATGCTCAACATAAACAAACAAACAAACAAACAAACAAACAAAAAAGTTCAGCCAGTATTTCACCATATTTGACCTTAAGTTATACTGCAGAAACATAGAAACAGCCTGGTGCTCACACACAAACAGACAGCGGGCAACGGAATAGAGTTTAAAAAGAGAAGTCCATACAGCCTCAGCCACTTGAGCACCGGTGAAGGCTCCAGACGTGTATACCGAAGAAAAGATAAAGCCCCTTTAACAAATGATCCTGGCAAAAGCAACTCCAAGTGGCTCAAAGACCTTACAGTAAAATTAGAAATACTGACATGTTTACAGAAAAAGACGAAGAATACACTACAAAATATAAGAATAATTAAGGGCTTCTTAATAAGAGTCTGGTTACTTATAAAATATGGTGTACCACTGACAAATGGGCCCTCATAAAATCACCAGGCTTCTGTTCAAAGGAAGCTGCCAATATAGTAAAGAAGCCTCCCAAAGAACAGAAGGAAAACTGCCAGGTATACATGTAATATAGTATTAATATCTCAAAAATTAAACATTATCAAACTTTAAATGAGCCATGGATCTAATGAGAGAGTCATCAAAAGAAGGAAAATGCTTAAAAATCATTTTTAAAGTATTTACCATACCTAGCCATCATGGAAATGCAAATTAAAACTACTTGGAGATTTCATATCATCCCAGTCAAAATGGCTGCTTTCAAGAAATGAAAACAAATGCTAGCAAGAATGTAGACAAATAGTCATTTATGTTTCATAGGGGTGAAAACTGGACAGCCACTAAGAAAATCAAGGTGAGGTTCCCAAAAAGCTAAAAATAGAACTACCATATGGCCGAGCTATACCACTGTGGGCATTTACTTCCCAGGACTCTATAGTATATAACAGAAGCACCAGCACCGGTACATCCATGTTCATTGCTGTTCTATTTAAAATAGCTAAGAAATGAAAATACCCATGTTCACCAACTGATGGAAGGATACTGAAGACACAGAACATATGAACAATGAAATTCTGTTTAGCACCAAAGAAAAATAAAATAATAAAAATTTCAGGAAAATGTTTAGAACTGAAAAACATTATGATCCAGGGCTAGAAAGCACAAACAGACTAGTGCTGCTGTCAGCCTAGGTCAGAGAAACTATTTTTTTTTTAAGAGAGGGATAATTAATGTAGTTTCTGGTCAAAATGCTTAGAGTAAGTGTCCAGTCCTAAGTGAGACATACCACTCCTTTCAAGGCCCAGAGAGCACCATACACGAGAGCATGGAAAGATTGTAAACGGAGGGATGGAGAAGGGTAATATGAAGTGCTGTCGTCTGGATGTAATATGGCCATCACAGTCATGAACATACAGCATTACAAGACATGTGTGTGCGTGTGTGGGTGTGTGGGTGCGAGTGGGCAACGGGAAGGGAATAGATGAATAGAAGGGAATCAAGTAAGAGCGACACAGGCATAAGAGATAGCAATGGTGAATATGATCACAAAACCTTCCATATGAAAATAACAAAAAAGCACACATATAAAATTAGACATCAGTGAAGAGAGTATGTAAATGTGAAGATGGGGAATCTCTTGATGGTATTTAAAGTTGCTAGTCTGCTTATAAGATGATTTAATATATAAGCTAGGACACTTCATGGTCACGTCAGAAGATTAACTGGAATAAGCAAGGAAAACTGGGAAGGAACAACTGGTGACACAGGAAGAAAACTGGGGGATTGAAATTACCAAAAACAAACAAACAAACGCAAACCAACCAACCAAACAACCAAAAAACCAAAACCCTAAACCAAAACAAACAAACAAAAACAGGAAGAAAAGGAGGGAGGGAGCAAGAAAGGTGAAAAAGAAAGACATTTCCAGGAGTCAAAGAGTAACAATAATCCTCTATATAAGAGAAACCAAACAAGTCCTGACCATCTATCAAGGAATGTCTGAGATGTGACAATGGGAACCAGCACACTGACATCACTGTTGGCTGTAAGGAAAACAGTTTCATTGTATGGAGGAGCCATCATGACTGGAAGCAGAGCTGAGAGAAGAGAAACTCCAAGGAAAAGCAATGTGGGGGTCTACTGCAGAGAAAGACAGGAGGAGTCCTGAGCCTGGCTCTGCTGCAACTGTTAGGGACCTAACGCTCAGGTCGGGACATCTTTGGTTAAGTACCTTCCTTTTGTGATGTTTTGTTAGCCAGGAACCCCTGCCATGGCGTGCATCAGGGTTACCACACCACTGACTGAAACTAAACTTCTGTGCATTCAGTGTTTTCAGTATCTGTCATAGAGGTAGAAAGCTAACATAACAGTAATCCTGGCAGAGGATATTTCTCAGTCAAAATGTAGCAATGCCTAGTCCTCAACCCTTTATGAGAATCTCTACTGCAAAAGAGAGAGGGAGAGAGAGAGACGGGAGGCTCTATCCTAATGAAGAAAGGAAAGAGAATCAGGAGCACTCAGAGGCATCCATAGATATAACACCCAAACCTTGACATTGCCTCTTTCTAGGATGAGACCCCAAGAAAGACTAAAGTGCAATCTTTCTGCTAATACAGCTAACAGCTGCTTTCAACGAGGAAGCCTTTTATTATTTTGCTTTATTTATTTTTCATATTTATGTGTACAGATGTTTTGTCTGTATATATGTCTGTGTACCATATGTACACATGCCCACAGAGGCCGGAAGAGAGTGTTAGATCTCCTGGAACGGGAGTTGTGAACAGCCCTCAGGGTGGTGGGCATAGAACCCAGATCCTCTGGAAAAGCAGCCTGTGCTCATAACTACTCAGCCAGCTCACCTCCCAGGAAGCATTTTCTAAATAGAGTTGCATTTATCTGAATTAGTGGCCAAAAAGCCTATTTCAAGTTAACATGCACACACAAGTGTTACAGTAGTTAGCTGAGTCAAACAAAGGAACCAGAAACCCTGGTGAAACCCATGGCGTACTAGAGCAGGCAGCTGTCAGCAATGATGTTGTCAGCTGTAGACATTGCTGGGCAGTTACTGCAGTGGGGTCTACGTCGCAAGTTCCAGGCCAGCCAGAACTATATATTAAGACCCCACTTCAAAAGACACACCCATAGAAAACAAATAAAAAAGATAGAGGGAAGGAAGGGAAAGGAAAGGAAGGAGGGAGGGAGGGAGGGAAGGTGGGACAGAGGAGAGAGAGAAAGAGAGAGAGATAAAGAATGGGGACCAGAATACTGAGAACTAAAAGTTTACACAGGGATGGGGGCAAGGAAATGGGGAGCATGAAGGGCAAGGAAGTGGGTTAATCAAAACTAAGTACTATGAAGAAGCTTTATGAAATTTCCCCTAGTTCATAAGGTAATTATAGCATAATTTTTAAAAAAGTATAGAGCTCCCATAAGTGAACAATGCTTCTCCCAGATAACGAGTTATTAAATGAAATTCTCAGTGCCAACCACAAATCACCTTCCTACAGATGCTTCTGGGGCCTCAAGACTGGTCAGAGAGGGCCTAGAGGCACTGAAAACAATAAAAGACAATTGTCATTTCTCTTGTTTGTCTATCATAATTTGGTGAAAACACAACACACTTCAGTTTCAGGATATAGAAAAATTAGTCTTGAACTGACCAGAGAAATCCTTTCCCTGATAACTAGCATTCATGGTTCTAGAAAGTGTTTTGCAGGAACCTGGGGGAAAAGACATCAGTGGTCTTTCCCAGTGCTGGGTCCTGCATGCTACAGTAATGTCCTGATAGACAAGATGTGGCCACTGTTCATAGGAGTAACCCACTATTCTCCTGACTGTCGACTCCACATCAAAACCACAACACAACTAAAAAGCCATATACCCTGGGGGAGAACTTAATGATATTGTTTTGCTAAGTGGTCTCATTATCAAACACCCTTCTAAATATTTATCTTTATATCCATAGATCCGTACTGCTGTCCACACTGGTCAGAGAAGCCTCTGACCACACAGTGTGAGGGTGAATGCAAAGACTTGCACCTGTTCAAGATGCTGAGAATAAGCAAGTGTGAGTGCTCAGCTATGATGGGCCACCTGTATCAACCACCCTCACTAAGACTCAGAAAACATCCTGGAAGAAGGGGCAGAAGGAATTTGAGAGCTGGAGGATAGGTAAGCATGCTATGAAAGGCTGTCCTCTGGACATGACATGGCTATTACATACAACTCACAGCAGTTGTTGTAACCACAGCTGCACAAGATCATCACAGGTTGGAGAGAATTAAAAATCTAGAATGAGGTGGGAGGGGGCACTATCTCACCCCTGCTTTGAGGAGCTAAAAGAAGTTGGTTGCTGCTGAGGGAGGGGCATTTTCTTTGGGGGGCACTGTTAGGTTGCCCATATCCTGGTGGATGACTAAATACACATACACACATGGGCAGTGCTCACTGAACTTAGTGGGTCATAAAAAGAAAATGCATAATGGAGGGAGAAAGATCAGAGAAATCTGGGGAAAGCAGAGGAGCTGGACAGAAGGAGCAGGGAATGGATAGGACCAAGCTATATTGTATATGGGTAGGATATCTTTTTAAGACGGGGAGATTTAGTCTAACTCCTAATTTGTCTCTCAAACTAGTGAAATCTGTTGTTTATAGGCAGTCTGCCCTATCATCCAAGCAGGCCTTAACTTGGGTCAGACCTTCTCCCTCTGCCTCTCAAATGTAGAGAAAACAGGCTTGAACAACCACATCCAGCCAGACACAATCCTTCTGTATCTTCTTTTCTCAGCCAGTTGCTTCCTTTAACAACTTATTTATTACACTAAATATTAGAACAAATTACTATAATCCTTTCAAAGAATACATTAAAAGGCTTTGTATGTCAATACTATACATATACCATATATGATATCACAAATACATTATATGAAAATGCATAGATACAATATATATTTACACACACACACACACCATTACAGGTCCTGACATGGACTAAGCAAGATATATGCTACAAATAGTATCTTCTGAGCTATATCTCCATCCTCTAAAGAATATTTTAAAAATATATTATTATGAAATTTACAGGCACAGAACTAATTGTGAATCTTGAAGCAACCTAATTATCATTTCAGTGAGAAAACCTCATAAAGACAGGACTTTATGAGGACTATCAGGCTAACTGTATCACCAGCACCAGCTAAAGGACACTCTGTAACCCCAGCATCCAGTTCTCTTTCCTCCACAGGACCCTGACCTCCATGACATCCACGGTTTCTTCTCAAAGAGGCCAAACCCGTCCTCAATACAGAACACCATAGTTTTCTGTGGGTTTTCTCCCCAAGCTCTTTATGACATTATGGTGGTTTGAATGAGCGGGTTCAAGTATTTGAGCACCTGGTTCACTGTTGGTGGTACTGTTTGTGGGAGGTTTAGGAGGTATGGCCTTGTTGTGGGAATCATGTTACTGGATATAGGCTTTTTTTTTTATATAGGCTTTAAGAGTTTCAAAACTTACACAATTTCAATTTGTAATTTACAAATTATACCAATTTGTTCTCTCTGCTTTGTGCTTTTGGTTCAAGCTGTCAACTCATAGCTCCCTGTTCTTGTTGCCATGCTGTCCCTACCATTATCGTGGACTCTAAATCTCTGAAATCATAAGCTCAAATAAACTCTCTGTCATTAGTTCCTTTGATCATGCTGTTTTATCACAGCAACAGAGAAGTAACTAATAAACCAGTTTATCTGTGTTCTTTACTACCTGTTTCTCATCTCAGAGACCATCTTAGCCGTTCACATGAACACTGAGCTACAGATCTTCCCGTAGCTGCTATTTTGTCTCTCCATCACTAGCTTGTAGGATGGTCTTCAGGGAAGCTCTGTGCTCCATTTTTCTCTACTAAAATACTAGCACATTTCACCCTAATATAATTTGCCACCTGTATGCTGATTGCCTTCCTGCCACACTGTGATCACAGTTTGTTCACCCTTATTCACTAGCCCCTTCTCCAACCCCAGTGATGAATACATCTACTGAATATCTAACTGTTGAATAAACTTCTAGATTTTGCCACACAGCTTTGTCCCCAGGAGACAGGTTACATGTGCTAGCTAACAGCTGCTTTACTAAGTTTCTAGAGTAGATGGCAAGGTGCTGGGAGGGGCCCAAGTATCACCTCTTGTTGAGATATTGGGTGGTTGCTAAGAATTCTTTTCATTATCGTCTGTTTACAAAGAGCAAAATACCATTACTTTAGCTTACCCATCTATCAAAAGTTGTTTGAAATTAAGTAGAATTTTAAAGTTATCTGGAACCAACTTAATAGTGCAATAGGGAGGATTTTATACAATTTACAGTCCAGGTCATCCAACCACTCTAAAATCCTGCCCCTGGTCTTCCTTTTCCTCCAAAAATGCATTCCCATGTTTCCGTCTTTGCCTTTGGGAAAAAATCTCTTACTATGCTCCTTTTAAATTCTTACTTTCTAGAAAATTTACCTGATCTGTTCTCCTTTTTTTTCTAAAGTATTCCTATAAAGGAAGAAAATACACATATACTTTAATGAAAAATTATAAATCTGTTATTAACTCTTTGTTGAAAGAAACCTTTAACTGTGGAACCTAGAAACAAGCCCAGTGATAACATTTAGTGCTCCACGCATTGCTACTAAAAACAAAACAAAACCTCCCTTTTCTGCACAGTGCTTAAGAGTTTCCTATTTATACGCTTTAACAATGATGTCCCTTTCCCTCCACCATAACTGCAAAGATGTAAGAGGTGCTGGTGTGTGGATGCCAGATGGTGCTTCATCATATGACAGGGTTAAGACAAACAGAACTGGTTACATTGTTTCCATGAATACATATCATTGGATATGTTTGATTAAATATGTTTCTGTGTATATAATACCTGCTCGGAGATCTGGTAGCTATTATTTTGCCTAAGTATAAGTACTTACTACCATAAACAGCTTCAGGTGTGTGCCTATCAAATAAAATCTTCACACCCTGGCTACAGAATATTATTAACATAAAATGAATGCACTACTAATGTACTGCACTATTCTATAGGGAAAAGTCTTGGCTCAGCAATCGTTTCAGCGATCCCTGGGAATATGAAGAAGGCATTTAGCTCCATTGTGTGTCTATTGAGTTTTTATTTTATTTTATTCAGATTTACAATTGAGTATTTTTAAATGATGGGACCATCTACAATTACTCATTCCACAAACAAACAAACAAACAAACACAAAGACTAGCTTTTTAAATACCAAAACACTAATGCTTAGAAATTAGGCTGTCCATCAATTCAATCTCCTCCTTTAGAATAAAGGATGAAAGTCTCAGATATGAGATCTGTGCATAATGAAGTAATTCTAGATTCTTTTCTATGAACAAATAGGCCCATAGGACTTGTCAAATTAAATATTGTCCTATGACAGTTTCAACCCTTACTGTAGAACACTGGAATTTAATAAGACATAGCAGTTATTTGCTTTTCTTCTGTACCTTAAATTCTGTGTTTCAGATGCTGAAACATCTAAAGAGATTCCCCTAATATATTTTAGGAGCAGAACACTCATAATTTCTTTATGAGAATATAACTCTTTTCATTATTGAGAATATGACTATTGCAGGCTTCTTTACTTGGAAAATAAGTCCCACATCCCCCCCCCACACACACACATTTTGTTGTATTTTCATGTCTAGGAAATTTAATTAATTTTGGTGAATACATAGTTTCCTGACTTATAAGCAGAATAATGTTTTCCTCCAGTGGTTATTCTACTGATTAAATAATATATTATTTACAAATAGTGCCTAATTATTAAACTATAATGCATGGCACAAAACTTAATAAACACCAGAGGGTGCTCCAAGAAGACATCAGTTATTCCTTGTACTTGATTATCTGAACCATGTTTTTTAAGTGGAAAAAGACTATTGTTTGGCACCAGACTCTAGTGCCATTTGAATCTCATGTGGAGTTTCAAGCACCTTGCCTTCAGTGTGAACCTGAAAATTGTATCTACCTCTTCACTGCTCATGTTTACCAGCTTACAACTTTGACTGCCTCATGGGTTTTAGGACAGGTAAGTTGAGGTGGATTCATATATAATACCTTTTGGCCTCTAGCCTTGTTAGTACTTCCTTGTGGCCTCTCTGAAACACACAACAAAGTACATTTTGGTGTAGTTTGTAAGTGGGAAACTCTTTAAACAAATCTGCTATAATTAAGTTGGGAAGCATCACTGACCTAAAATGAAAGCAACCTGAGATTCTTCATTTGCGTCTGACCCTGAACCAGAAAGGAACTGAAAAATTGACTGGTTGAACTCCCTGAAACAAATGACGCTTGAGCGGTTTCATGCATAATAGCTGCCTTTGATGTAAATGGGGCCATCCGTCAGCAGCCACAGACGTCATGGTCTGCCCTCTATTTCTGCAAGGCCTTTCACACTGGACAAAGTTCCCAGCAACTTGCAGTCTTCACATAGCTCACGCCTGAGGATGCAAGTCAGAGGATGAGCCTTGAAAGACTCCGGCGAAGGCTAAAAGCAAATGCTTGTAGGAAGGTACTGGCAAATGTACAATAACAGTAACATCGGAGAATTTATTGTCTGTTCATAGAAAAGTAAATAGGATGCTGATTTCATAGAGGATGTAGGGCAGGTAGAATCTTTCAAAAGACTTACTCTTAGCAGAATTCTTCAACCTCAGTTCTTCTTGTGAATGGAGTCAGGCATTAACACTAGACAGGCCTCAACATATTTCTCAGTCTCTTGTATGGAGACTGTTACACTTGGCCGCATAGAGCTTCACATTCTATAGCCCTGGCTGGGAGAAAGGATGGCATTACTAGAAAGCAACACAAACCGCTGTGCTGTTTACACATATTATCCAGGTGCTGTGTGCTATCGTGCTTTAGTTCATTTAAAACAAATACATGCTTATATGCTTGCAGTTTGTATGATGAACTTAGGATGAAAATAAAAGGAGATGGATAGGAGTCATTTTCAGAAAAGGATTTACCACAGGGAAGCCTTCAAAGCAGCAATTCATTTCATCACCTCCAGTTTGACAGACTACTGACATTAAAGCAAAGGCATGTCCTAATCGTCACGCATGTATCCACTTTTTTTCTTTTTTCACATTTGTATGCTAATCACAAGAAGCAAAAATAGACTTAGATTGGAAATCAAAGATTGGTTGTATACAGGTAATAGAGTTCTTGAATGCTTTATTTAAAGATAGAAGGCTCTTGAACCAGGCTTTATTATTGAACTAAGACTATCTATCCTTTTTGACACTTTTTAAATTAAGTTCTTCCTCTAATTTATGTTTTTGTCAGCTTTCTTCCCTTACTTGGTTTTAAACTGGCTTCCCCGCCTCTCTCTAAGTAATAAACTACTCCACAGAGAAGAAAAAAAATTTTAATGACCCTCGAAATTCAGATTAACAAAATGGATCATTTGTACACAGCCACAGAATTATGGATCCTTCTGAAATATCTATGCAGAAATTTCACCTGATGCAAAATTTCATTTTCCTTCTCTGTGACATATCTCTGACTTCCCCTTTAAAAATGGAATAGTTACAGTACCGCTATAGAAAGGTCAAACACTGAAAAGCAAAGGGGACATAAGGTACAATTTTAAGGTACAAACAAAACAGTTTTTCCCCTCTATGTACTAAGAGAGATGAGTATTAACATTTCTCATAGAAAAACAGTTTGTCTAAGCTCTATCTGAACCACCAGGCCGCCTGCCCCTTCACTGAGGCTCAGTCTGCCTCCCTGTTACTGCCTCCCAGTACATCATGCCTCCAATCTGACTTCCGCAGTTTGAGGAGTTTAAGACAAACAGGAGAGCAACTGAATGCTGGTTAGTGGTGGCAGCATATCATCTATGATGATGTCTCACTAGGAAAATATTTGGAGCATAACTTTGCCACCACCATGTCTACCTGGGAAATGCCAACGAAACTTATCAGGAAAATTCTCCTTCTTCTTCTTGGCTTTGTCTTTGTTTTAACACTGTGACTGAGGTGGAGCATCAAGAGTATGCTAACACAAAGCTGGAGAAAGCAGAATTCTAAAATTAGCTTCCATCAGGGATCAAAAGTTTGGTTTTTGTTTTTTCAATAGTGACATAGTTGTATGCTATCTTTCCTGTGAAGTTGTATCTCTCAGTACATCTCATCCGCTGCTATGGAACTGCCTTCCACAAAGTATGTGTTTTGGCTTTAAACACGTTATGGAGCTGGTTCTTCTCTGGTTCCCTATATTTTACCAGCCCTTTAAAACCTAGCGGACTGCTACATCTTCTCTAGGAACGTCAAACATACACACCTCCCAATGTTTCCTACTCCAACCAGCAAAGGGGCACAATAATGCAGTGAGCACAGAACATGCCAGCCAGCCCAGGCTCAAATACTGACTCTTACGGTGGTGTTTCCCTTCATGACTTACTGTTCCCACCTGCAGAACAGGTCCTCGTACTACTAGATTTTTGTACGTTTTTGAAAAAAATCTGGCACAAAGAAGATACTATTATAATATACATTGAGTGAGATGAGTTCAATAAATATAAGCTGATGGAAAAATAATTAAATCAGATAATTTTTCACTGAAAACTGTGAAGTCAGTACAGCATATTAAGATGAATATCTAGTATTTACAGAAGTTAGCATTCTAGCATAAGATTCAAATCTTCTATACAAATGAGTATTAAATGAAATGTAGATGTTAGAATGAGTTAGAATTTGCAAAAGCAAATCAATAGTCTATCATCAAAATTTAAAGAAAGATGAAGTAGCAATTAATCATGAAAATGTTGACAACTAAAAGAGAATGTCATTTAAGATGAACTATTTGGGAATTATTAATAGTTAATAATGATATTGTTCTTTAATACATGGCCCAGAGAGTTTGCAGTGACATATATGATATCCTGGGTATAGAACACATTTCACTAAAACTTGGTATGTGGCAGGGCATGGATGCACCCACCTTTTATCCTATCATTCTGGAAGCAGAGGAAGGTGAATCTCTGAATTCAAGGCCAGCATGGTCAACATAGTGAGGTCAAGGACAGACAGAGCTGCAAAGTGAGATTCTGTCTCAAAAACAAAAACAATTGTGTGTATTAAGACATCTCCTTGGCAGCTGGGCATGGTGGTGCACACCTTTAATCCCAGTGCTCAGGGAGGCAGAGGCAGGCAGATCTATGTGAGTTGGAGAACAGCCTAGTCTATAAAGCGAGTCCAGGACAGCCAAGGCCACACAGGAAAACCCTCTCTTGAAAAACAAACAAACAAACAAGCAAACAAACAAACAAACAAACAATCCCCTTGATTCTACAAGTGTCAGCTTTGCACGTTTGTGCTGGGGCTCAGTAATATGTGAAGAATACCAGAGAGTGGGCTAGAAGTGTACAGACAGTGATCTAGCCTTGGATAATAGATCTCACACTCCTTAGCTGTGTCTATGCAGAGGAAATTCTGGAAAGTTTTTTTAGCATGCTTTCTTCATGTCTAGATCAGAGTGCTTCTAACAGTATTATTTCATTAGACTGTTGCAAGAGCCAAATCAAATAGAGCATGCAAAAAGCATTATTAAATGGTGTAGATTTTTTCATTTATATTTTGAAATATGAATTAAAATGTTCATTTCTTTCCAAAAACATGAATTTTATGTATTGTGCATACATGAGTTTATACACATGTGACTTGGCATATGTACAGGGTCCAGTTAGGTTCCTTCCTTTTACTATTTGGGTCCAAGAATCAAACTCAGGTTGTCAGGCTGGAACCTTTACCAAAAGCCATCTTATTTGACTGTCAGAGTTTTAATACTTAATCCCCAAGTATAGGACTATTCATTCTAGACTGTGAAGGTTAGTGTTCACTTTCTTTTTTTAATATTTAATTTTTTAATATTAGTTACAGTTTATTAACTTTGTATCCCAGCTGTGTCCTGCTCCATCATTCCCTCCCACTCCCATCCTCCCACCCTCATCTCCTCTCTGCCCCTTTCCAAGTCCACTGATAAGGGAGGACCTCTTCCCCTTTCATCTGACCCTGGTTTATCAGGTATCTTCAGGACTGGCTGCAAAGTCCTCATCTGTGGCCTAGGAGGGCTGCTCCTCCCTCTGTGTGTCAAAGAGCCTGCCATTGAGTTCATGTCAGAAATAGTTGCTGTTCCCCTTACTAGGGTACCCACTTGGATACTAAGTTGCCATGGGCTACATCTGAGCAGAGGTTCTAGGTTATATCCATACATGGTCCTTGGTTGGAGAAACAGTCTCATAAAAGACCCCTGTGCCCAGATATATTTGGTCCTTGTGGAGCTCCTGTCCTCTCCAGGTCATATTAACTAACCCTTTCTTTCTTATGATTAGTGCTCACTTTCAACTTTACTTGAACTAGAGTCACCAAAGAGCCATACATCTTGGGGTGTCTGTGAGGGCATTTCCAGAGTGAATTAATATCATTCACTCTAGACTAAATTACAACAGAAAAAGAAAACTGTTGGCTGACTGCCAGTTATCTTTACTCTACTTCCTGATTCACCTAGACATAGTAAGCAACCTCCTCTTCATTTCCTCAACCACGTCATTCTTGCCACCAAACTTCCTGTTGTGATAGAGTGTATCTGCTTTGTTCATGAGCAAAATAAAACCTTCTTTGTCTTACGTTGTTTCTTGTCAAGTATTTGGTTGCAGCAGTGAAGAAAACAACTAATACTGAGAAGAAGGGCTATCTCTGCAATAAAGCTAACTGTGTGGCTCATAGGTTATGGAAACACCAGAGCTGTGGACAAGAAACCCTATAATACGATAGCCAAGGTTTTACACTGGTAGAAAAGCAGGAAGTAGGAAATGTGCTTGTGAGGTTTCAGAGGAGGAATAAGGACTCTATCAGGAATCCATCTAAGGTCCATCTATGTTGTATTTGAGAAAATGATCTAATTAAATTCTTCATGTGTCCAAAAATTTAAATTAAAAATAGTAGACTAAGGTGTTTTGGTAGAGAAAATGTCAAGATAGCATGATATTTGGGCTGTAAAATAGACAGTACTCACTATATTTACTCAGATTTATAGTGAGAAAGAAGAAAGAGGACACAAAGATATGAGAAGGCAGTTTCATAATGAAAGGATTATGAAACCAGTTAAAGTTGAAGAATAGGTGTGCATACAAAGTAGCTGAAAATGTTACAGAGATTTATGGCACTAAAGAGAAATCCATGAATTCATAAACAGACAGTAAGAAAGATGGCTTCATGTAGGCTAAGAAGATGACTCTCTTCCAAAAGTTTAGGGCTCAATTCCCAGCACCCATGTGACAGCTAACAATGGTCTGTAACTCCAGTTCCAGAAGAATCGTTTGACTTCTATGGCCACCAGGTACACACTTGGTACCCAGACATATGTACAGATAAAATATTCACAGACAAAATAAATCTAAGAAAGAGAAGGAGGGAGGTAAGAGAGAGGAAGACAAAGAGAAAGAAATTAAGTATCTTGAGTGCAAGAGCTTACTCATCTCCAGCTTTAGAGTATAGCAATGCAAACTCACTTGCAAAACTTAGATGAAAGCACAATATACTAAAACATACGGAATACAAAAAAGCATTCTAAAATGGAGTTTATAGCTATAAAAAGCTGCATTAAAAATTCAGACGCCTCAACAATAACAAAAACAAAAACTTAACAAGGGAGAGCTTTGAAAAACCAAGAATAAGTCAAACCCCAAATCAGTTTGTAGAAATAAATAATTGGGATCAAGACAGAAATTAATGAAATGGAAATGAGCAAAATACAAAGTATCACTGAAACAAAGTATCCGTTAAGTTCTTAGCCACAAATGGGCATCTTCATCACACCAGCTTCCCCTCAAAGACCCGACAACACTGTACAAGATTCTAAGAGCCAGAGGGCGGGAGGATTATGAAACAGTGTTTTTTAGACATGATCAGACCAGTAACACTCATAAACTAATCGCAGCTGTGGCTGCCTATACAGGATCTGCATAAGATCAAGCCAACCAAGATTTGGGGTTGGGACTGGTGGCACCCACAAGCCCTCCACTGCTAGCAGAGGAGCTACAGGCAGTTGATGGTTGTTGGAAGGGAAGGTCAGTCAGTATTTTTTAAGAGTGTAGCTGCTGGTAACTCAATTATGCTCCAGCAGATAGAGCCACAACTACACAAATGCAATACAAACCAGACTCAGGGATGGATATATATATATATATATATATATATATATATATATATAATAGAGTATATGAAGTTGGAAGGCATGGGGGTGGATTTGGGAGGAGTCATGGATAGGAGTTAGGATAAATTATGATCAAAATACACTACGTATATATGTATGAAACTCAAAGAGTTAACTAAAATTTTATATTAAAAAGGAAAAAGTTAAATAAGATCAATAAACTAAACCACAAGGGAAAACAGATCTAAATTAAATAATTTGTAAAAGGGGGTGGGACATTATAAGAGCCCAGAGCTGGGAAAGACTGCTGCAAATCCTTGTCTTCTAGACATGACAGGGTCATTTCACTCATGAACACAGCAGCTTTTTAGCTTATCGCACAAGATCAAGGGAGTTAACCCCCCAGATGGATGGCAGATGGGAACAAAAGACCTCACCCCTAGCTGAGAAAATACTGGCAGTTGACAGTCACTGAAGAAGGGAAAGTCATTTTTCTTCGGGGATGTGGTCCCTGGTAGTTTACCCAAGTCTGGAGGATGACTTCATTTCCATGAATGTACAGAAAGCAATAATTAGAATTGGTGTTATTTCTTAAAAACACATTACGTTGGGAAGAAGATGTAACGGGGAATGTTCAGTAGGAACTGGAATGGGGATTGATACAATCAAAATACATTGTATACAATCAATACATTGTATTGATCCACAATAATAATAATAAATAATTTTTAAAAGAGTTTTATTTTCAACATGCTCACAAAAAAGGGACTACATCATTGTAGAAAACAATGAAATTCAGACAAACTATTAGAGCACTTTTTACATTTATTTTGTTTCTTTGTGTGTGTGTCTGTGTGTGTGTGTGTGTTTGTAGGACAGAGATGTTCATGTACCATGGTGTCACACAGAGGTCAGAAGACAGCTTGTAGGAGTCATTCTCTCCTTCCAAATTGTTCCTGGAGATCAAATTCTTATCATGAAGCTCATGGTATGCTCTTTACCCAGTCTGAAGGACAGACTTTAAGACATTTTTTTTAGTATATAGGATCTCAATTTGTAGTTCTTGATGGACTGAAATTCACTATGTAAACCAAGCTGGCATTCTTCAACTCACAGAGATCTTCCTGCCTTTACATCCCAAGTATTGGGGTTATCCTTTTAAAACTTTCTAGACTTGTATTCCACTGAATTGAAAAATATAAACATTTTTAGTATTGATAAAATTTGTTACATAATATCTTTTAATCATATTCTCCCCAACTTCTTCCAAATCTCCCCCTCAAGTCAATAAAAAGCAAATAAACCAAAACAGCAATGACAAATTCTCTGAATTATATTAAAAAAAAAAGTCCAGGTCAAGCAAAATACTTGCTGAACTCTACCAGATTTCTAGAAATAAACAGTACCAGTGCTTTTTCTCAAACTACATCCTAAAATAGAAAATGGAGGAATAGTAACAAACCTTTTTTATTAAGCCATTGTCACACTGATGGATTTTAAAAATCAAATTAAAGGGAGACACACAGAAAACTACAGCCCCAAACACTCTGATACACACAGGTGTAAAAATTATCAACAAAACACTTGCAAATTGAATTTAAGAACACACAAAAATATCATCCATAATGACCAACTTGGCTTTACTCCAGAGATGAAAGAATGGTTCAATTTCATAAACTGATAAATCTAAGCATCAAGTAAGTGGACAGAAATCACATGATCATCTCAAAGGATATATAAACGGCTTTAATAAAATATAACATTCCTTAATGATAAAAGCCTGGAAGAAACAGAAGAAACACATCTTAACATAGTAAATATACGACATACCTGTCGTCAGCATTTTATGTGTTCACTTAAACACTGAAAAATATTAAAAAAGCACTTCTGTTAAAACCCAAAATAAGAAAATGGGATCCACTTTCTTATTCTTATTCAATATAATATCAGAAATCTTAGTCATAACAGTAAGACAAGGGAAGCAAATAAAACGGATACAAATAAGAAAAAAGCCAAAGTGTCTACTCACAGGTGATGTGATTCTATACAAAAGAAATACTGAACACTTTCAGCAATGTGGCAAGATACAGAATTAACATGCAAAAACTAGTAGCTTCCATATGTACCAAAAGTAAATGGGCAGAGAAAGAAATCAGGGAAACAATTCCAAACCTAACCAAGGAACTCTAAGACCCTTAAAGGGAAAAGTTTAAGACAAATAGAACTTACCGCCTCCTGTACCACGCCATTCCTTCACCTCAGTTTCCAACTTCCATAGGCACCTCCTGGGAACCTGCCAGCACTGCTGGCCAGAGAATGAGGCAGGTGAATTTCAGACTTTCACTTTCCTTCTTCTCTTTCAAATCCAATCCCCTAGTCTCACCCCAAATCTGTAGTATAAAACCCTCCTTTTCTGGCCGCATCTCCAACAACCATACATACATTCCACTACACCCTTTGTCCCCCTTCCATCGCTTTGTCTTAGCCTGCAATTACCCCAAGCATTCCCTAGGAACCCAGTAGCCTTACGAGCTATGAAAGCAGATAGACCAGGGAAGTAGTTAGGTGACCTTCAGCTTTTCACTCTGCCTCCTCATCACCAAATCCAGTCATCTAAGCTCATTACCAGTTCTGTAGCAGACCACTGACTGTGGCCTATCCTCCCTCTTTGAACCCATTCCCAGGAGAATAAACAGATCCTGGTGGTACATCCTGCCTTTCCCTGTGGATCCCCTCAACTTCCCACCCTTTCTAGCTCATCTCCCTCTCAAAGGCTTAGCTCCCAATGTCAAGAAAAACATTCCAACCTGAACCTCCAGTGGCCACACCTGACAGTATCTCAGAAGCATTCCCTACCAGGCAAGCAAGGTCAACCCATTCTCCTAAGAATAAGAGAGGGCACTAGAAGCCAACAAATGGAGCACAGTCTCTAAGAACAACAATTAATAGATGAGAAGTGGGGAGTAGCCTTGAACTCATTGGCACAGGAAAAGGACTATGTAAATAGAACACCAACAGTACAGCCACTAACATCAATAATTAATAAACAGGACTTCATGAAAATACAAAGTTTCTGCGGGGTAAAGTCATGTAATTCCAACAAAGTGGCAGCCTACAGAATGAGAAAAGATTTTTACCAATATCTAAAATATATAAATAACCTCCAAAACTAGATATCAAGAAAACAAATGACTAAAATAAAAATGGGGTACAGTAGAAACAGATAATTCTCAATAGAGAAAACTCAAATGGCTGAGAAACACTGAAAAAAATGTTCAGCATTCCTACTCATCAGGGAAATGCAAATCAAAACTCCTTTGTGATTTCATCTTATAGCCATTAGAATGGCTAAGATCAGTAACACCAGTGACAAATCATGCTTGCAAGGATGTGGAATAAAGGGAACACTTATCTATTGCAGGTGGAAGTACAAATTTGTAGCCACTATGGAAACTAGTGTGGCAGTTGCTGAGGATGATGAGAATTGATCTACCTCAAGATCCAGCTGTATCACTCTTGGGCATAAACCTAAAGGATGCTTAATCCTACCACAGAGACATCTGCTTAGCCATATTCACTGTTGTGCTATTCATAACAGTGAGAAATTGGAAACAACCTACATGTCCCTCAACAAGTGAACACATAAAATGTGGAACATTACACAATGAAATATTACTCAGCCATTTAAAAAATAAAATCATATGAGAACTGATAGACTAAGATCAGAAAGGAGAGGAGAACCTCCCCTATCAGTGGACTTGGGAGGGGCATGCATGCAGAAAGGGGAGAGAGGGTGGGATTGGGAGGGGAGGAGGGAGGGGCTTATGGGGGGGATACAAAATGAATAAAGTGTAATTAATAAATAAAAAAAGAAAGTAAAAAAATAAAAATCATAAAATTTATAGGTAAATGAATGGAACCATAAAACAACCATCCTGAGTGAGGTAACCCACAGCAAGAAAGACAGATATACTCTGTATTTACTTATATGCAGATATTGGTTATTAAGGCAATGACAGCCAAGCTACAATCTCAAGAACCACAGAGGTTAGGTGTAGAGTAAGCAATGATCATCATAGGAAAGGGGAAAGAATAGATAGTTGCGAATGGATGAGATAGAGGGAATAGGACGGAAGATCAGAGAGAAAGAGGAAACAAGGAGAGAATACGTGGAGGGACACTAAAACTAAGGGCCATTTGAAGGGTCATATAGAAACTTTATACAGTAGAAACTTCCTAAAATATGTACATACATGAAGGAGTTCTAAATAAAATTGCCAAATAAAGAGCCTGACCTGGACAACTTCTGTCACTAAATGAAGTTCCTCGATGTAACCCAGGAATAGTTTACATCTAATCTACTTGTTGGCCAAAACCCCAAACAGGCTGTTGTCAAGGCTTTTTGTGGACCCTTACAAAGTGGAAGGAAGGCCCTGTTGCTGAAGACACCTATACAACTCACTGAACATGGAGAAATCAAGCTGGCGCCTACCTAGAACCTTCACCGGATGGACTAATATTCGTGGTACAGGAAGATAACACTTTGCATTCTACCAACCCATCTAGAAACCAGCCAATCAACAACAGTGACCTGTCTGCAAGAAATAGTGGCACAACATTTTTGGGAATAACCAACCAACATCTGATTTGAGTTAAGGCCCACTCCATGAGATAGCACCCATATTCAACACTGAACCATAGACTAGGTAGGCCATGAACCTAGGGAAAACCAAGAACTACAGTTCTGTTAAAGCGGCACTTCTCAACCTCTGGGTTGAGACCCCTTTGGGAGTTGCATATCAGATATTCTGCATATCAGATATATACATTATAATTCATAACAGTAGAAAATGTTCAGTTATGAAGTAGCAATGAAATAATTTTTATGGCTGGGGTTACCACAACATGAGGCACTGTATTAAAGAGCCACAGCATTAGGAAGGTTGAGAACCACTGTGCTAAAGGCATGAAGCAATAAAATGACTCCTATCAAAACTCTGCTATATTCACAGATTGATGCCTCGAGCAGCCATCATCAGAGAAGCTTCCTCTTGCAGCATATGGGAACAAATACAGAGACCCACAGCCAGACATTATGCATAGAGTGACAGTCCTTGAAACACTCAGCCCTAAACACGTTGTCTCCATCAAATCTCTCCCCTCATGGCTAAAGGAACTCTTTTGAAGAGGAGGAAGAAAGAGTGTAAGCACCAAGAGGGATGGAGGACACCAAGGAATCAAGGCCATCTAGACCCAACAAGGCTGGCACTCATATGGCAGCATGCATAATGCCCACACAGGTCTGCACCAGACTGCATCCTAGAGATAAAAGGAGACATTGGCCCATGACCCCTATCCCTAAACCAAAAGCTATCGCCAATTAAAAGCAAATCAAAGATTAGTTTGCTCCAAAGGAGTCTGAATACCACCATTCTCCTTTCTCTGCTCCTTGGTCTACTATGATATAAGCAAGCAGCCTTGCCACCAACAGCACTCAGTTATGCCTTCAACCATACCTTCTCTGAGCCTAAATAAATCCCTCCCAGCTTAAGTTATTTCCTGTCACTAATTATTTAGTCCTGATGACAAGAAAAGTAACATTCAAAGTAAAGCTTAAATTTAGCAATTAAAATTGATCTAGAAAAAAAAGTGCTGTAGGAGGGTCTAGGTTCTTAGTTAATACAAACAAACAAACAAACATCAACATGAGGAATTATAAACAATACCTGTGGCCAGGCATGCAGGTACATACCTGTGACCAAGTTTTGGGGACTGAGCTTCATGGAGGTGTGTCAACATTCTTACTGTTATCATAGTACAACTGCTTTCTGCGTCTCACACTTCCCATTAGATGTACTCTCTCCACTTGAGGAAAGTGATCATTGTCTTATTTTCCCTCTGGTTCTTGACATACTATTCTGCTGGTTTGTTTTCTCAGGACAACCAGGATTTAATTTTCCTCCTTCTAGTTTCTTACCATTGTAGCTGAGAGAAATTCAGTTGTCAACACAATTCATATCTCTCTTTTCTAACTGGTTATTATCCTCAGAAGTCAGAATAAATTGCACTTTGTACAGATTTCTTAGGTTTCATTTGGCTTTGGAATCACTGGATTCTTATATTTTGACCTAAGTATCTTTGAACAATTCTGTAAAACTCAGTCATTGTATTAGAATATTGGTTCATTTTTTTAGACACCAAGCCTTTCCTTCCAAGATCCTAGTATCTGTGTTCATATCTATATGCTTAGCTACATAAGATTCTCGGGCATTTTTTTCTCATAACTGTTGATGACTTTAAAATGTGAACTCATATGTTGTTGTGTCAACCTTTTCTTTAGGCCTTCCTGAAATAATATTGCTGGAGGAGGGGATTGCCTTTCTGCCAATCACCTGAAACTATTATCGACTGTGAACTACTTTAAATTCTCAATTTAAATCTTTCAACCACACAGCACATGAATTCAGATTGCAAGTGTGAAATGTGCTTCTAGGTTACAAGTTCTCACAGGAGTTCCTTTCTCCCACAAAGGCCACTTCAAGTTCTGCTGTTTTAACTTTGTTCATTTTCGCTGTGGAATCAGGATCCCTACTCCTGTTCAAAGACCCCATTTTCTCATTTCATACTGGGGTACTTTAAGCACAAAACAAATAATAATGGACCACAAGAAGTTGGCATGTGGCCCTAACAATGCAAAGTCTGCCATGAAACTTTTGTTTCAGAACTATGATTTTATTGTTTGACGTCATATATGCATTGAGGAATTCTGACAAAATACATCCTCCCTCCCCTTCCTCTAATTCTTCTTGTATCTTCACCATCACTTTTCCTTCCAATTTAATATGCTCCTTAAAAAGACAAAAGAACAAAACCCTGCTGAGTCTCCTTACTACTGCCAGTATATGTAAGGTCACCTTCTTGAGTATGGGTAGCATTTTAGTAGCTGAATTCCTAAAGTGACTCTCCCTCTCTCTTTCCCAGCAGCTAAAGATTTCCAAAAGCTCCTCAGCTAGGCATGGGACTTTGTGATCCCCTCTCCCATCCATGCTGGGGTTTTGGTTGGCCTGATCTTGTGCAATCACAAGTGCTGTGGGTTCATGTCCCCAGTGGTGCTGTCATGTTCAGCAAATACCTGTTCATTGCAAATGTCTACTGGCTCTGTCACTTTTAGTCTTTCTTCTTTATCCTCTGTGATGATCTCAGCCTTAGAAGCAAAGCAAAGGTGGGAAAGGGGAAGAGTGATGCAGCTGTCTCGTTCAGACATGAGCACTCTGACTCTTTTGATAAGTCCTTTGAGGTTCCTGGCTTTTAAATGGTTTTCAGCCTTTTGTTGATTCCCTTCTGTTTACCTAGCTCTCTAGCACCTTTCAATACAGTCTGGCTTTTCTTGTTTGTCATGGTTTCCACTGAGAGGGCAAGTTATTCTGCCTAACTTGCTGATGCACAGAGAAGCTTTTCCCTGTATATAGTCTCCTATTTATAAAATCACACAATGAGGACATGACTTTTATTACTGTACAGGCAGGTGTATATTCAAGTATATATTAAAAATAGTGGCAGAGAAACTAAACACTAAGTTCAAAAAGATAAAAAAAACACCAATATTAATAAAAGTAGGTGAGGGGATGACTAAAATTTTAAACATCATGTAATTTATAGATCATAAAATTAGTTACAAATGTTATAAGGGGGAGTTTTCTGTTTATTTAGCTTTTTTTCTTCATGGTTATAGCATAGAGTAGGAACTTCAGGCCAAATCCAGGTTTTTTTAATGAATCGGTTTTTTTATTGTTGTTTTTTTCACTTTACAAAAGGTTTTCATGTATAACCCCTTTATTTTTTCACTTTTCTTTATGTGCCTAATTTTTAAAAATTATCGTCATTATTATTATATTATTTACTACAATTTATTAACTTCGTATCCTGGTTGTAGTCCCCTCCCTCATCTCCTCCTGGTTCTACTCTCTCTCTCTTCCCCCCATCCCATGTCCCTACCCTACTCCACTGACAGGGGAGGTCCTCCTCCCCAACTATCTGACCTTAGCCTATGAGGTCTCATCAGGACTGTCTGGATAAGACAGTCCTGACTTTCTCCTAATCTTTCTCTGTGGCCTAGTAAGCCCACCTCACCATGGGGAGGTGCCCTTGGGGGGGTGTCCTATTAACACTCAGGTTAATTATTTTTCCAGTTTGAAATAGTAGAGTGTAATGATAGAGAGTACTTCAGGCACATGCAAATTATACAAATTTCAAATGTTAGCATTTGCCATAAGGTTCCACCAGAAACACACTCGCTCCTTTTTGCCCATGTCTGACAGCTCTTGTGTTGTAAAGCAGAGTTAGCAGTTCTGACAGAAATCACATGAGCCACAAAGCCCATATATCAATTCTTGGACCTTCACAGAAAACCGTGCAAACTCCTGAAATAAACAAACCTCTGCTCCAAATGTGAGGAGGAATATCAAAGACGCAAGGAGGGAGGGAGGTAGATACACAGAGTGTATACTTTAAAGGGGGCTCTAAACTTAAAGGCATGAAATTTTCAACATCACCACTCTCTTCAAAAGTAAACTTAGGAATATCATTGACAGATGATTTTCTAGGAAAATCCACACGACTAAACCTCTACGGGAGGAGGTAGAATGAACAGACTGCTGACAATGGAAGGGGTGTTTAAAGTTGCCATGGAGATGGGCTTCCTTCCCATCAAAATGACCATGTGAACTCATGCTTTCATAAGCGGGCATCCTCACATCAAATAATTTCCATGCCATTTAATTCTTTTAGGCAGAAATTAGAAAGGAAATCTCTTCACTTATTTTCCAAAATTAGTATAAACCTGACGCTAAAATAAGAAAAAGGTAAGATTAAATAATAATCCCCCCAAATCATCGGACTCAATTCAACCATATAAGTAAGAATGATCTGATTTCATCAATACTATCTTTTGTAGTGATTTTCACATTAAGACCTGTGTTACTAAATCAAGGGTAAAGTCAGTCTGTAATCTCAATATATGAAAAAAACATTTGATAAAATTCAACATTGATTTTTTATAAAATCTTTGTGTTCCTAATAAATTATGTCTCTAATCCCCTCCTTTACGTCTTTATTTCCTGTGTTCCCCACTTCTCTTTCCTTCCTTTAATCTTAGCACTAGCAGTTGGAAATGAAGGGAATTAAAGAAAGTGTCCATGGAAAGACACCCTGCTAGGACTTCTGGAGTTTAGGTCAGCTGTAGTTGGTAGCTCCTCAGTCAGGAATTAAGGAACAGCACAGTGTGCCAGACCCTTAAGTTCCCAGAGACATTTTGCCACAGTCCACTAGGGTCCTCGCTGAGTCTCTTAGTGTCATGGCTAATTTCACCTATCTGTTTACTACATTAAGTCTATGTCATCACTTAGGCATAGTTTTCGGTGTGTCTATAAGTACATGTCTGAATAGGGTTGAATGAGGGGCTAAAACTCTTCCTGAATGTGGATGGACTCTTCCTATAGGCTGGGGTCTGGGAGCGAATAAAAAGGAAAAAGGAATAAGCTATGGAGTAACAGCATTCCCATTTCTGCACTTCCTGATTCTCTCAAATGTGATCAGGCGACCACTGCTTAAGCTGCTAGGGGCAACTACTACCATGTTTTCCTGCCATTGTGGACTACATCTCTTCAAACTATGAGTCAAAACAAGCCCTTCTTTCCTAAAGATGATTTTAGGAAGTATTCTATCGGAGCAAGAAATTAATACAATCAGATAGGAGGATCCACTGAAAAGCAGTAGCACTGCTTCTGAGATATTCCCACAGAAGAACCATAAACTGAATGCAATCACGATAAAGCTCAAATCAATACTGACAGACAGCTGGAAGCCCGACTCAGCAGTAAAGTGTCTGTGCCAGTACCAAGTAAGAAACAAAATGAAACAAAAGACCATAGCACACTGACGTTCTATAAAAGGGCCTGTAACATCAGGAGTGTCAAGGACAAGGAAGATAAGCCAAAATGTAGGGAGTGAAAACAAAAAACAATACATGAAACTAAGTGCAGTATTTCATGATGTATTGGATCATTCTGGGTATAAAAAGCCTAACTGGGACCAATACCAGTACTTGAATGGGACCCATGAATGGTATGCTGGCTAGTTTTATGTCAACTTGACACAATCTAGAGCAAGGTTTCTCAACATTCCTAATGCTACAACCCTTTTATACAGTTCTTCATGTTGTGGTGACCTCAAACCATAAGATTATCCTTGTTGCTACTTCATAACTGTAATTTTGCTACTGTTATAAATCCTAATGTAAATATCTGTGTTTTCCATTGGCTTTAGGGGGTACCTTTGTGAAAAGGTCTTTTGACCCCCAACGAAGTAATGGACCTACAGGTTTAAAAGTGCTGAACTAGAGTCATCTGAGAGGAGGTAACCTCAGTTGAGAAAATGCCTCCTTAAGATTTATCTGTAGGCAAGGCTGTAGGGCATTTTCTTAATTAGAGATTCATGGGAGAGGGCCCAGTCAATCATAGGTGGTTGCCATCCCTGGGTAGTGGTCTTGGGTGCTATCAGAAAGCAGGCTGAGTAATCCACAAGGAGTAAGCCAATAAGCAGCACTTGTCTATGACATCTGCGTCTGCTCTTGCCTTCAGGTCCCTGCTCTGTTTGAGTTCCTGCTCCGACCATTGGTGGAGATGAATTGTGATATGAAAAGGTAAGCAAAATAAACCCTTTCTGGCTCCCATCTGGCTTTTGGCCATAGTGTTTCATCACAGTAAGAGTCACCCTACCTGAGACATATGACACAAAAATCAAGCAAGTTACCTTTCTGATTTTGATGACAAGCTACTACATAGACCGTCTCCTCGCTTGTGGGAATTATCAAAGTATCCACCGGTGAAGATGGCCAAACAGGTAAAGCATTTTCTGGGCAAGCCTGAAGACTGGATCCCCAACCACCTGCCGCCCATGTAAAGTCCCAGCATGGCAGCATGCGTCTGTAACTCCTGTGGTGGTAGGTGGGGACAGGTGGACCCATGGGTCTGGATGGCCAGCCAGCACTGCTGAAGTGGCACAAGCACAACACCTGGAAGGATATGGTATCTCCTTGTGATCTTCAAACACTTCTAGTTTAGATGTCCATTTTTCATGCAGCTTCTAGGTGGGTCCGAAATTACTTCCAATGACAGCTTCATCAACATAAAGAAGAAACCAGGCTAAAAATAACTGAAAATCTGGCAGGATGGCTCAGTGGGTAAAAGTGTTGTTGCATAAATGTGAGGACCCAAGTTTGGGTCATGAGAACCCTTGTTTTTTGTTTGTTTTTTGTTTTTTGTTTTTTTCCTGTAGCAACTGGTACACACACTTTGCTATTACTCAGTGAAGCAATATAAAATCGAGTTTTACCCACCTCTGTACCATGGTGAACATGGGAATATTTGTAACATGCAATTAAAGCCTTGGATATGGTGTGATCGGGTTACCAAGCCACCTGTCTTCAAGTTTCATAGCTGTGAAGAGACACCATGGCCAAGGCAACTCTTAGAAGGGAAAGCATTTAATTAGCACTGGCTGACAGTTTCAGAGGTTTAGTCCATTATCATCATGGTGTGAAGCATGGCAGCTTGCAGGCAGAGTGGTGCTGGAGAAGCCCAAAGTTCTATATCTTGATCTGCAGGCAGAGGAAGAAGACCGACCGTGTACCACAGTGGGCATAGCTTGAGTATACATTATTATTTTTTTTAGACCTCAAAGCCCACCTGCACAGTGATACACTTCCTCCAACAAGGCCACACCTACTCCAGTGAGGCCTCATAGTAGTGCCACTTCCTATGGGCCAAGCATTCAAACACATGAGTCTATCGGGTACAAACCTACTCAAACTACCACACCAAAACCCCTCTGAGCCTACACGGGCATCAATACAGACTGGGTGTGTGTTATTACACATCTGCAGTCCAAGCACTATTGTGAAAAATGTGAGGGGGAAAGGGAGAATCTGCAGAAGCTCGAAGACCAGCTAGCCTGGTCTATGAGACAGTCAACACTAAGGAGTCCTCTCTCAAACAAAACAGAAAGCGAAGATTGACATGAGGCTTTTCTCTGACTTCCCCGTGCAATCCATCACACACACTCGCTCACATGAACATGTACAGAGAAAAGTAAATAGAATAAGAATATACAATGGGGGGGCGGAGCCAAGATGACGACTAGCACACACAGTTTCTGAGCGGTGGGATACCTGATCTTCTGAGTTGGAGAATGGAAGCACCCCCAACCCAGGAAAACCACAGCGAGGCTTTCTGAACAACAGGGAACATCGCAGGAGGTGAAAACTTTGGCCTCCGGGCCCCTGGAGACTTGCTTGGGGAAGGAGAGAAATGATCCTTTGTTCTTGCGGCACTCCCTTGGGCACAGCGGCACAGCAGACTCATCTTTCTCAGCGCAGACCTAACTGCCTGGGGTATGCAGCCGCTGAGACGGAGCCCCAAGCACTTTAGCGGCAGACAAAAGCCAGCAGTACGTGCCCCGGAGTCCCAGATTCACGCAGCGGCTGCACCATCCGCCCAGGACACGAATCTGCTAGACACCATACTAGCTCCGCAGGATCACCATCACTGACGGTACGGCCCGCCCAATCCCACAGTGACAGAGAATATGCTATATACTCACCAAAACCAGGCAGAAACGTCACACAACCTGGACACACCAGGCGCTGGGCCTCCCAAGCTTGGAGAGCACAACGAAGAGATCCCAGGACTTCCCAGAAAGCATTGGGACTAGCAACCCAGTCTCCAGTTGCAGCGGGACATGGCGGCAGAGCAGCACTGAACTGGCAGGGCACCACAGCCCTCCAGTTTAAGACTAACCAGGGCCAAACCAGAGAACAGAGAGCCTGGTTACCCCATCCCTGCTGAAGTGACCACCCTGAAATCTCCAGCTGCAGCAAGACCTCAGAACCTGGCAGTGACAGCAGCACAGAACTGGCGGAACACATCAAAGAAGCAGGGCCAAACCAGAGAGCAGAGAGCCCCAGATACCAAGATTTCTGCCAAGAGACCTGCCTGTAAGTGAGTGCACCCTTGGAATCTGCAGTTCCCCAGATCCTGGGTCCTTCTAAATCAGAAGCCAGGCATCGAACCCCCCTCCCACCCACATACCCGCTTTGGGAAACAGAGGGGCACTAGGGACATTGAAGTTCCTGCCCTGTGGGCCTAATTGAGGAGTTAGGCAGTTAATGCCAGAAATTGCGCTGCGATCATCATTAGCGCCTGCGACATATACAGTGCAGAGCCCCTCCCACACACTCAAGGGTTCAACATTAGCCATCACTTTGTCCCTCGAGAAACTCATCCACGCACACTTACACACACAGACACACACACACACACGCTTGCATTTGCCCCGTTTGCGCCTGCGTACTTTCCTCCCACAGGTACAGCTAGTCCTCAGCACAGCACACGCTGAGAGTGCTCAGCTTCCTGAAGAACTCTCCAGACACCAGAGAGAGACAGCACCAGTCTGATCTGCAGAATCCAAAAACAAACAGGGAAGGTTTCAGATAAGCCAATGGCCAGGGGTAGGCGAAAGAACACTTCCAACATAAATCAGGACATCATGACTTCACCAGCAAACCCCAAAATCGATGGATACTCCAATTCAGCAGAAGCACAGGAAAATGATTTTAAGGCCATGCTTGCCCAATTATTTGAGGCTCATAAGGAGGAAATGAACAAGTCTTTCAAAGAGATGGCCAGTCAATTGGAGGCAAAGAAAGAAGAAATAGACAATATCCTTAAAGAAACACAGGCAAACATAGCCAAACAAATAGATACACAAGTAGAGGAAAAATTAGTGGCATATAAGAAGGAAATGAAAAAAAGAAATAGAGGCCATCATAGAGAGACAGGAATCCAAATTCAAACACATGAAAGAAATGGTGCAAGGCATGAAAACAGAATTAGAAACGTCCAAACCCCATCCAGAAAGGCAAAGAGGATGGACATCAGAAGAAGAAGAAAACAGGAAACAACCTAGGAACCTACCACAGAGGGCCTCTGAAAGCCTCTGCCCTTCAGACTATCAAAGCAGATGCTGAGCCTGATGGGCAACTGTTGGGCAGAGTGAACGGAATTTTAGGTAAGAACTGGGAAATAGTAAGAGCTGGAGAGGACAGGGTCTCCACAAGGAGAGCAACAGAACAAGAAAATTTGAACATAGGGAACTTCCCAGAGACTCATACTCCAACCAAGGACTATTCATGGAGATAACCTAGAACCCCTGCACAGATGTAGCCCAGGGCAGTTCAGAGTCCAATTGGGTTACATAGTAATGTGAAGAGGAACTGCCTCTGACATAATCTGATTGGCCTGCTCTTTGATCACCTCCCTCTGGGGGGGGGGGGGAGCAGCCTTACCAGGCCACAGTAGAGGACAATACAGCCACTTTTGATGTGAACTGACAGACTAAGATCAGAAAGGAGAGGAGAACCTCCCCTATTAGTGGACTTGGGGAGTGGCATGCAAGCAGAGGGAGGAGGGAGGGTGGGATTGGGATGGGAGGAGGGAGGGGCTTATGGGGGGATGCAGAATGAATAAAGTGTAATTGATGAAAAATTTAAGAAAAAAGGGAAAAAAGTAATTTAAGAACCTTAAATGACTTTCAAAATTGGAGGAAAACATGGAGTTAGTCAATGGGCATGGAGCACGTCTCGCCCCTGGGGGCAATGGTCTCCTGAACCTACTCAGACCTCGGACACCACCACTGCTAGTTCTAGAACTGACGCAGGATGTTCCAACGAGGGGTTAAGGCTTCTCATAATATTCCCTATAAGCCCACACCTGTTTGTCTATATCCCCCATTTTTATTCATTATTAGCCAGATAGAGCCAAGTAATTGTGGTAATGATACTTGCTTTTTTGCCCAATGCTGGAATGCTAGTAAAGTTAGGTATGCCCTGGTTACTCGCATGCCTCACTGGGTGCCTATGCCCATTGATGCCCCTCACGCTATGACTCTCTTCAGACAGAAAAGGGATCTTGGAACTACAGCCGCCATTGTTACTACCATCTCATTGACGGCTGTTGGAGCTACCACCAGGGCATTAGCCATGAGTCATACTGGGCAGACTGCTCAAACCCTGAATAATCATTTAGCCAATGTAGCTCATGCCTTAGTTGTACATAAAGGAATTAATGCTCAACTAAAAGGAAGCTTGATGGGGTTCAATCAGAGGATTGACCTCTTGCAGGAGCAAATTGATACCCTATGGCAAATCGCTCAACCTGGCTGTCAATGAAAGTATGCTGGACTTTGTGTCACTAGCATACAACATGAGAATTTTTCCTGCGCTGCAAATCTGTCTAAACAATTGTCAAGCTATATTTTAGGTAATTGGACTGGAGAATTTGATACTACGATGGAGCAGCTGAGAGTGGCCATTGTCACAGTAAATTCTACCGGAGTGGACACAGGACTAGCCACAGGATTATCAACATGGATTGCTGCAGCCATGAATCATCTGAAGGAATGGGCGGGCATGGGAGTGTTAGCAGGCCTTCTGGTGTTGGTCTCCTTGGTTTGCCTGTGGTATATATGCAAGATTAGAGTCTCACAACAGTGTGATGCAGCCATGATCATTCAGGCCTTTACAGCCATTGAAGCAGGACATTCTCCCCAAGCATGGTTGGATACCATAAAAAGCTAAAATGATACGCTCAGGATGCGAGGCTAAGCACTGCACTCAGGGTCAGCCGCTTTGGACCCAGAGAAGAGCATGTCTGATTGCATGCGGGTTGATGCCCCAGGTCCCGCCTCTGAGAAAAAGGTATCGGACGGTCTGATGCTCTTTGGGTGGATGACACCTAAATGAACATCTGTACAAAGTCCCAATTTATTTCTAATATCAGAGATCAGACCTCTACTCTTGACTGATGCGTCTAAAACAAAAAGGGGGAACTGTAGAGAGCTGCGGAATGCTATGCCTTAAAGATGGAGCTGGTTTCTGCCTTCCACCTTCCCGATGGTGAGTGCTCTCTGTCACGAACAACTCCACATTTGGCCAAGGCCGAGGATCTGGCTTGCTTCCATATATGTGGACCTATCTGCATTGCCCCCGTGGCACGCCTGGGTTGGCTACCCAGAGGCTATTTAAGCTGTGGGCTGGCTTTCCCCGGGGTCCGAGGATTGTTCAATGTTCCTGAATAAACTGCATTGAAAAAAAAAAAAAAAAAAAGAAAACACAAAATGAGAAAACCCTTGAGCTGGAGAACTTGGAGAAAAGATCAGGAACCACAAAAGTAAGCATCACCAACAGAATACAAGAGATGGAAGAGAGAATCTCTGGAGCTGACGACACACTTGCAGAAATGGATACTTCTCTCAAAGAAAAAGTAAAATCAGAAAAGTTCCAATCACAAAATATCCAAGAAATTAAGGATGCTATGAAAAGACAAAATCTAAGAATAATAGGAGTTCACGAAAAAGAAGACTCCAGACTCCAAGGTCCAGAAAATATTTTCAAGAAAATCATAGAAGAAAATTTTCCCAACTTAAAGAAAGAGATGTCCATAAATATACAAGAGGCCTACAGAACTCCAAATAGACTAGACCAGAAAAGAAACACATCACGTCACATCATAGTCAAAACACTAAATCTACAGAACAAAGAAAAGATATTAAAAGCAGCAAGGGAAAAAGGCCAAGTAACATATGAAGGTAGACCTATCAGAATCACACCGGACTTCTCATCAGAAACTATGAAAGCCAGAAGGGCCTGGGCAAGTATCATGGAGACTCTAAGAGATCACAAATGTCAACCCAGACAACTATACCCTGCAAAGCTTTCAATCAACATAGATGGAGAAAACAAAATATTCCATGACAAAACTAAATTTACACAATATCTACACAGCAAACCATCCCTACAGAAGATACTAGAAGGAAAACTCCAATCCAATGAAAACAAATTCACCCAAGAAAACAGGGCATACAGATAATGTCCCAACAAAAATGAAAAGAAAACAAGCAATGAAACAGGGTTAGATCATTGACTCCATTACAAAAGGAACTAACATGCATTGGTCACTATTATCTATCAATATCAATGGACTCAACTCACCAATAAAAAGACACAGGCTAACAGAATGATTAAGGAAACAGGATCCAACATTCTGTTGCATCCAAGAAACACACCTATGCAACAAAGACAAACACTACCTCAGAGTAAAGGGCTGGAAAACTGTTTTTCAAGCAAATGGTTCCAGAAAACAAGCTGGAGTAGCCATCCTAATATCTAATAAAATAGACTTTCAACCCAAGTTAATCAAAAAAGATAAGGAGGGCCACTATATTCTCATCAAAGGAAAAATCCACCAAGAGGACATCACAATCTTGAATATCTATGCCCCAAATACAAGAGCACAGACATTCTTAAATAAAACATTATTAAAGCTTAAATCATACATTGATCCTAATACCTTAATAGTGGGAGATTTCAACACTCCACTCTCACCAAGGGACAGATCAACTAGACAGACACCAAATAGGGAAATAAAAGCACTCACAGAATCCCTAAATCAAATGGACCTAATAGATGTCTACAGATCATTTCACCCAAACTCAAAAGAGTACACCTTCTTTTCAGCACCTCATGGAATCTTTTCCAAAATAGACCATATAGTGGGTCACAAAGCAAGCCTCAACAGATACAAAAGGATTGAAATAATCCCTTGTATACTATCTGACCACCATGGACTAAAGCTAGACATCAACAACAACAGAAACAACAAAAAGCCGACACGCACATGGAAACTGAACAACTTACTACTCAATGACAGCTGGGTTAAGGAAGAAATAAAGAAAGAAATTAAAGACTTCCTAGAATTCAATGAAAAGGAAGGCACAACATACCCAAATTTATGGGACACATTGAAAGCAGTGCTCAGAGGAAAATTTATAGCACTAAGTGCCTGCAAGAAGAAATTCGTAACATCACATACAAACAACTTAATGGCCCAACTGAAAACCCTAGAAAAAAAAGAGGCAGATACACCCAAGAGGAGCAGACGGCTGGAAATAATCAAACTAAGGGCTGAAATCAATCAACTAGAAACAAATAAAACTATCCAAGGAATCAATGAAACAAAAAGCTGGTTCTTTGAGAAAATCAACAAGATAGACAAACCCTTAGCCAAACTAAAAAGCAGAGAGAAACTATCCAGATCAGCAAAATCAGAAATGAAAATGGGGACATAACCACAGACATTGAGGAAATCCAAACAATTATTAGGTCATACTACAAGAGACTATATGCCACAAAATTTGAGAATCTAAATGAAATGGATAATTTTCTTGAAAGATTCCATCTACCAAAACTAAGTCAAGATCAGGTAGAAAGACTGAATAGCCCTATATCTCCCAAGGAAATCAAAGCAGTCATTAACAGTCTCCCCTCCAAAAAAAGCCCTGGACCAGATGGCTTCAGCGCAGAATTCTACAAGTCCTTCAAAGAAGTGCTAACTCCAATTCTCCTCAAGCTATTCCACTACCAAACTCATTCTATGAAGCCACAGTCACCTTAATACCTAAACCACACAAAGACCCAACAAAAAAAGAGAACTTCAGGCCTATCTCTCTTATGAACATTGATGCAAAAATACTCAATAAAATACTTGCAAACCGAATCCAAGAACACATCAAAGATATCATCCACCATGACCAAGTAGGCTTCATCCCAGGCATGCAAGGGTGGTTCAACATACGGAAATCCATCAATGTAATCCACTACATAAACAAACTGAAGGAGAAAAACCACATGATCAACTCCTTAGATGCCGAAAAAGCATTTGACAAAGTCCAACACCCATTCATGTTTAAAGTCTTGGAGAGATCAGGGATACAAGGCACATACCTAAACATAGTAAAGGCAATATATAGCAAGCCTATAGCTAACATCAAACTCAATGGAGAGAAACTTAAATCAATCCCACTGAAATCAGGGACAAGACAAGGCTGTCCATTGTCCCCATATCTCTTCAACATAGTACTTGAAGTCCTAGCCAGAGCAATAAGACAACTAAAGGAGATCAAGGGGATACAAATCGGAAAGGAAGAGGTCAAAGTGTCACTATTTGCAGATGATATGATAGTATACATGAGAGACCCCAAAAATTCAACCAGAGAACTCCTTCAGCTGATAAACACCTTCAGCAAAGTGGCAGGATACAAAATCAACTCAAAAAAATCAGAAGCCCTCCTATATACCAAAGACAAAAAGGCTGAGAAAGAAATTAGGGAAACAACACCCTTCACAATAGCCACTAATTACATAAAGTACCTTGGTGTGACTCTAACCAAGCAAGTGAAAGACCTGTTTGAGAAAAACTTCAAGTCTCTGAAGAAAGAAATCGAGGAAGATATCAGAAGATGGAAAGATCTCCCGTGCTCATGGATTGGTAGGATTAATATTGTGAAAATGGCCATACTGCCAAAAGCAATCTACAGATTCAATGCAATTCCCATCAAAATACCAACTCAATTCTTTACAGACCTTGAAAAAAAGATTCTCAGCTTCATATGGAGAAACAAAAAACCCAGAATCTCCAAAACGATCCTGTACAACAACAGATCATCTAGAGGTATCTCCATTCCTGATCTCAAGCTGTACTATAGGGCAACAGTAATAAAAACTGCATGGTATTGGCATAGAAACAGAAAGGAGGATCAATGGAACCGCATAGAAGACCCAGATATAAATCCACACACCTATGAATACTCGATATTTGACAAAGAAGCCAAATCCATTCAATGGAAAAAAGACAGCATCTTCAACAAATGGTGCTGGACCAACTGGATGTCTACATGCAGAAAAATGAAAATAAATCCATATTTATCACCCTGCAAAAAACTAAAGTCAAAGTGGATCGAGGACCTCAACATAAAACCAGATACCCTAAATCAATTGGGAAAAAAAGTGGGGAACAGCCTAGAACTCATTGGCACAGGAGACAACTTCCTGAACAGAACACCAACAGCACAGGCTCTAAGAGCAACAATCAATAAATGGCACCTCATGAAACTGAAAAGTTTCTGTAAAGCAAAGGATACCGTCATCAAAACAAAACGACTGCCTACAGATTGGGAAAGAATCTTCACTAACCCTTTATCTGACAGAGGACTAATATCCAGTATATACAAAGAACTAAAGAAGCTGAAAAGCAGCAATCCAAGTAATCCAATTAAAAAATGGGGAACAGAGCTAAACAGAGAATTCTCGACAGAGGAATATCGAATGGCAGAAAAACACTTAAAGAAATGCTCATCCTCATTAGCCATCAGGGAAATGCAAATCAAAACGACCCTGAGATATCACCTTACACCCATCAGAATGGCCAAGATGAAAAACTCAAGCGATAACACATGCTGGAGAGGTTGTGGAGAAAGGGGAACCCTCCTCCACTGCTGGTGGGAATGTAAACTGGTACAACCACTCTGGAAAGCTATCTGGCACTTTCTAAGACAAATAGGAATAGTGCTTCCTCCAGACCCAGCTATACCACTGCTAGGTATATACCCAAAGTTTGTTCAAGTACACAAAAAGGACACTTGCTCAACCATGTTTATAGCAGCTCTATTTGTAATAGCCAGAACCTGGAAACAACCCAGATATCCCTCAGTTGAGGAACGGATACAGAAATTGTGGTATATTTACACAATGCAATACTAACCAGCAATTAAAAACGAGGAAATCATGAAATTTGCAGGCAAATGGTGGGATCTAGAAAAGATCATTCTGAGTGAAATATCCCAGAAGGAGAAAGACAAACATGGGATATACTCACTTATATAGACCTATAAGATATGATGAACATAATGAAATCTATACACCTAAAAAAGATAATCAATTGAGCGGACATGGGGTAAGATGATCAATCCTCGTTTAGAAAGACAGATGGGATGTGCATTGAACGTATGACAGGAGTCTACTGAGCGCATCTGAAAGACTCTAACTAGCAGTGTTTTCAAAGCAAAGACTCATGACCAAACCTTTGGCAGAGTACAGGGAATCATAAGAAAGAAGGGGAGTTAGTCTGATGGGGAAAGGATAGGAGCTCCACAAGGACCAAATATATCTGGGCACAGGGTCTTTTCTGAGACTGACATTCAACCAAGGACCATGTATGGATATAACCTAGAACCTCCACTCAGATGTAGCCTGTGGTAGCTCAGTAACCAATTGGTTTCCCAAAGTGAGGGGAATAAGGACTATTTCTAACAGGAACTCAATGACTGGCTCTTTGGTCTCCCCACCCCCGAAGGGAGGAGCAGTCCTGTTAGGCCACAGAGGAGGGCTTTGCAGCCAGTCCTGAAGATACCTGATAAAACAGGATCAGATGAATGGGGAGGAGGTCCCCCCATCAGTGGACTTGGAAAGGGGCACGGTGGAGATGAGGAAGGGAGGGAGGGACTGGGAGGGAATGAGGGATCGGGACACGGCTGGGATACAGAGTTAATAAAATGTAACTGATAAAAAAATAAACAAACAAACAAAATAAATAAATAAAATAAAAATGTTATTGAGCCATGTAAAAAAAATTCTTTATAAATAAATAGAACCTATTGTAAAACAAAAAAAAAAAGAATATACAATAATATTACTCCAGTTTAAAAGTTACTAAGTCTGTGTATGGTAGTTCACATCTGTAAGCTCAATGTTCAGAAGCCTGAGGCAGAAGAATTGTGAGTTTGAGGCCAGCCTGGGCTTTATATTAAGATCTTATCTAAAAGAAACAAACAAAAATCCAATCATCTCCTTATTTAAAAGGAACATATCATATATATTCTAAGTAGCTCCAATTAAAATATTTTTTCTAGAACAAGTAATTGTATATGCATATACGTATGCACTCATGAAGTATACTGAAGTATAGAATTACATTAAAATGATGCTTAACATACCAAAACTTACAAACAAGTTAGAGAGAACAGTTCTGTACATGTTGGGTCTGTGATGAGGCTTTGAACATGCTTCTTCTTAGTCTGTTCAGGCTGCCTTTGTAAATCACCATTAACAGTCTGAGCAACAGAACATACTTTCCTCTGTTCTGGCACCTGTGTAGGCTCAGAACAGTATAGCAGCACAGAGTCCTTGAATGCAGAAGGGGCAAAGGGTCCTTAAGGGCGCTAATCCTGCCAGTAGGGCTCCATCTCTACAAAGTTCCACTTTGTGATACTATTACACAAGGAGTCAGATCTCTTACAGAGTCAGTATTGGTGGACTCTACACAAGAAAACAAAGCAGAGTCAATGTTGAGAGTGAGCAGTGGCTGCTCAAGGCTAAATATTTAGGTGTGTGTTACTTTTGATGGTGACAAGTAGCACACTGAGACAGGAACTGTGAGTATTGTTGCTTAGTAAAAATCTCAATTTCATTAGCAAAAAAGAAGAAAAAACCTGATATTTTCTATTACAAACATTGTATTATTTAATTAGAAATACTTGATTATGGAAAACATAGAACATCATTTGCAGTATTCCGTCTGCAGATACCTGCAACCATTAACTCCCAGAACATCTTCAGATTCAGGGCAGGATGGTCAGCAGCATTTGTACCCACAGCTCTGCAAAGCTCAAAATATGGATTAAAGAGTGAATGAAAGGCTTGTTTCTCAGTTTAGTGGAAGTGGTGAAGGCATGAAAGAAAAGCATCTCATTTGCAACAGATTTGTCATTACTAGGAAGAAACAGAAGATGATAAAAGCAACTGAAGGATTCTGGGTAGCTAGTCTGCTTCATACAATCTATAGCAGCACTACAGCCAAGATCTCACAATCTATGCAATCTTAGTTAGCTCCAAATTGATGCAATTTTTTTGTTCTTACTTAGGTTAATTTTATTTTAGCTCAAAAGGGCAACAGAACTGTCATGTCTAAGAACTTTTGAAGTAAGAGCTGGCTCCAAAGTTATTAATTTGGTTATTAGCAAACCCAAACTGACATCAACAGAAGACACAGAAACAAGTCCCAAAGATGCGATTCTATAGCTGCCATGACTTGAAAAAATACCAGAGAAAGGCAGATGCTAGCTTAGGCTACCACGTGGATTTATGGAACATTTCTCATGTAGTACATACAGTACCTGGATGCCTGCATGTAAGAGAAGCACAGGCTAGCCACAGATTGGAGTCTGTACATATTTCATAACTACTGGCTTTTAAACATATGTCCTTCTCAACTTGTAGACGAAGACTGAACCTAGGATGATTACCTAAAATCAAATAGGATGGAGGAACAGAAGTCATTGACTTAGTCTTAAGCATCCACTTGGTGAATGTGTATGTGTGTGAGAGAGGCAGGGAGAGAAGAGGGATGAATTATTTGTCAGTTGACTATCTTCCCCACATGAAACTAAGCTGCACAAAGAGCAGGCCCAGCTACCAGTGCAGATTTAGGTTCTAGAGCACTGCAGGAAAACCATCAGTGATTGCTGAATTAGTGTACAAATAACCCACTGACTTCCTATAACACCAGCATCAATCAATGGCATTCCAAGAAAGTTTATTTCAGTTTTACTTAAAAGGAAGTTTTGGTTGAGACTCATCTATTTAAAGGCAAACATTCCTCTTATGTATGAAGATCACCTCCTAGCTAGCAGATGATGAACAACAGCCTAAGAAGAACTGGGGGCCTGGGAATGGAACTGAAGGCACACACTAGATACTGGGTTTGTTCCAGTATCTAGTATACTGTATCTAGATACTGTAAAAAGAAAAAGAGAGAGAGAGAGAGAAAACAGAAAAAAAAAAGTAAAATTGAAGTGAATATTTTCTTTATTAAGTAAGTTAGTGAAGGGACACAAAAGCTTCATCTCAGGTTCAAGGGGACTAATGGCTAACCATCTGTGCCTATTCGCATACCAGAACACAAGCTAGCATCTAAGCATTACAAGTACCTGCTGGTTACAGAGTCCACCTGGCATCTTGGCTCCTCCCAGCTCAAGTACAAAACAAGGACATTTGTTCATATGAACCATGTTCATAGCAGCTTTTTTCGTAATAGCCAGAACCTGGAAACAACCCAGATATCCCTCAGTTGAGGAACGGATACAGAAATTGTGGTATATTTACACAATGGAATACTAACCAGCAATTAAAAACAAGGAAATCATGAAATTTGCAGGCAAATGGTGGGAACTAGAAAAGATCATCCTGAGTGAGGTGACCCAGGAGCAGAAAGACACACATGGTATATACTCACTTTTAAGTAGATATTAGACATATAATATAGGATAAACACAGTAAAATCTGTACACCTAAAGAAGCTAAGAAAGTTGGTCCTGGGTAAGATGACCAATCCTCACTCAGAAAGACAAACAGGATGGGCATTGGAAGAGGGAGAAAATAGGAAACAGGACAGGAGCCTACCACAGAAGGCCTCTGAAAGACTCTACCTAGCAGTGTATGAAAGCAGATGCTGAGACTCATAACCAAACTTTGGGCAGAGTGCAGGGAATCTTATGAAAAAGGGGGGAGACAGTAAGACCTAGATAGGACAGGAGCTCCACAAGGAGAGCAACAGAACTAAAATATCTGGGCTCAGGGGTCTTTTCTGAGATTGATACTCCAACCAAGGACCATTCATGGATATAACCCAGAACGCTGCTCAGATGTAGCCCATGGCAGCTCAGTATCCAAGTGGGTTCCCTAGTGAGGGAACAGGGACTGTCTCTGACATGAACTCAGTGGCTGGCTTGTTGACCACTATCCCTGGTGGGTGGGGGGTGGAGCAGCCTTAACAGGCCACAGAAGGAGGACAATGCAGCCAGTCCTGATGAGGCCTGATACGCTAGGGTCAGAGGGAAAGGGAGAAGGACCTCCCCTATCTGTGGACTTGGGAAGGGGCAGGGGAGGAGATGAGGGAAGGAGAGTAGGGTTGGGAGGGCACATGGGAGTGGGCTCCATCTGGGATGCAAAGTGAATAAACTGTAATTAATAAAAAAATAAATTCATTAAAAAAAAGAATCCTCTTGCTTTAGGCTAACAATAGCTAGGATCTCAGGTGTCTACCCTGCCCTATGTCAATAAATGTTTCCCACCATAAAAGCTGTAACTTGTTAAAGATTTTACAAGGGCAACTTGTAATTCTAAGCAGAACTTCATAATTCTACTTAGAGGTAAGAGTTACAAACCAGAGCAAAATTATCTCAGTCTACATTTAGCCCACCCCTTTGTCTCACCTAACATTTTTATGACTATCAGGAAGTTTAGAATATATTCTTGGCAGACCATATGCCATTGGCTAGCTCTTGAGACATAAAGGTTTTAATGTTTCGCTGTGACTGTCTATTTACAGTCTCCACCAATGTGTGTGGTGTCAGATCCCAAAACCACTGAGGAAAATTTGCTAAAATAACTGTAGTGCCTACTAGCATACCAAGGCAAGCACTGTCCAGTACCTGTGGCTCTTCTCAGCTCTTCTTACTCTCTCCCCTACCCAAATCTCTCCAGCCCAGGGGCTTCACTTTTCTTCCCCCAGCTTCTGGTTCTTACACAACTTGACCATTTCAGCTATGTCCTCTCTTGGCTCTTCTTTCTCTCTTGGTCCTATCCGCCCTCTTCATTTTCTCGGTCCTTCACTCTTTGTCCCTCCTCTTGAACCTCTTTCCTCTCTCTTTTCTTCCTCTCTTGCTCTATACACCCCTTCTCATGGCCCAGTTCATTCTGGACAGTTACAGATGCCCCTGCATGTACTATCCCTCATATCTTGAATAAAATCCCTTCTCCTTAACCATACCTTGGAATAGTCATGTCCTCATTTAATAAAGTAAATGCCTTTGTTTATGATTTTCTTTGTACTAATTTCCACAGCAGAGCAGGTCTTTTGTTGCCTGGGGCTACTCATCTTTGACTCAAGCATAAACTGCCTCATTCCCCTGAAATGAGAGCTGTGGCTGATATACAGGATACCTTATTTAATGGACTTTTTTCTTCCCCCCCCCCTTTGGGAAAAACAAAGCCTCATTTTGAAGCCCTGACTAGCTTGGAAGTTCTGCTATATAGACCATGGTGGCCTTTAACTGACAGAGATATATTTGCCTCTGCCTCCCATGTGCCAGGATACTCCTTCCCATGATCATGAACCCTGTCTTTATTTCCAAGCATCACAGAAGCCTTCTGAGAACCCCTGCCCCTAGCTCCCGGCGCATCATCATGAACATCCTACCAGTGGGCAACACTGTCCACATGGAAGCCTTCAAGGGCAAAGGACATTATAACTTCAGAAGTAACTGGTATCCAAGATACCACAACAGACCTCCTGTTCGGGGGTGGGAGGTAGGGTGGTAGATGGGAGGTCTTACAGGGAAGAAATTCTGCAGGCTTCTCCTGGGGAATCCTGTCTGGTGAGGGCCCTTCTAAAGCAAGCTGGAGCTGCGTCTGCTGGGAAGTAGGGTGTGTGCTTCAGCTGTCAGAGGCAAGGAGAGGATGGCCCTGTTGGAATTCTAGAAGGTCTTTGAGAATGTGGGCCAGTGGTGGACATGTGTGAACTTAGCCATATGCAGGTCACAAGAGCCAGAGTCACACAGAGGTCAGTCTCAGAGTCCTTTTGCTGAGGGGGATCTCAAAAAGGCTTGCCATGCTGTGTCTCAGTAGTAAGGCAGTGTGATCTTGGGGCTGCCTCGAAAGTTAAAGAGATTTTTATTTATTTGTTTGTTTGTTTGTTTGTTTGTTTTAATTGTTCAGGTGGGCATTAGCTTTTCTAGCCTTTCTCCACCTGCACTCAAAATTTAGGGTGAGTCATTATGGGAGCCCCTTTGGGTTGGTTTCCATCAGGGCTGCTTCACGGCTGGCTCCTTGCAAGCATAACATTATTCTAAGTCAAATTAAATGATTTTCAATCATATAGAATAGTTGCATTCATTATGTTCCTAATGTATCTGTCCTTTCTTCATTCCCTCACTGCCTCTAGTCAGGGTTCCAGGAAAGATGCCGAAAGGAGAGACTCCTTTACTCTCTCTGGTCCCCATAGATTTCCTTGTCTTCCTCTATTGCCTTGGGGGACATAATTAGATTATATAAAAATAACTTAGGCAAAAAAAAAAACATCGATCCATTGTTCTTATACTGTGACGTTTCCAAAGAGAAACATCAAATGTAGTCAACAACTTATTACAAAAATAGAAAATAATCTCAACTGCTGTCAGGGACCCTCCCTCTCCCACAAGCCTCAAGGCCTGTGGGAGGATGATCAGCAAAAAGCAGAAAAGAAAGAAACTCTAGACAGTATCATCTTTGTGGGCACTGGGCTGTAGTCTTCCATAGACTTACTTTGTGGTTTACTTTTGTCACACATTTAAACACAGTAGAACTTGTGATCTGTGATCTTTAAGATAAGAATGAATTCTATTGGCTGATAAGCAGAGCTCTGGGCTAGGGCCTAGAGGAAGGATCTGTGATAAGCATAAGGGGAGGAAGCAAAATACAAGGGGTCTCTTTGACAGGGATGTGGTCTCTTCTCTGCAGGACTGGGGTTGGAACAATGGGATTCAGGTGGAGGCTGGCTCCCAATAGAATAGCAAAGAATCACCAGGTGGACTGACCACTCTTCACTCTGGCATTGCAGGTGCCTAGGCCTCATGAGTGTTGTTCTGTTGAAGAAACTAGGCTGATTGACAATCCTGGTTCTTTCAGTGCTAACCTCTTACTCTCCAGACAGATATTAGCAACTGTTAGCAGTGTAACTGCTAGATATCCTTGCTTTTCTTCTCCCTCACTGGAAGATGCTTCCTGGTTCCCACGCCACACACCCGTATTTCTGTGACACAAATTGGTTTTTTACTTTTGGATTTGAATTGTACTAATTTGTTTTGGTGTTTGTTTGTTGTTTGTTTTTCTGTTGCTGTGATTAAAAACGCCGCCAAAATCAACTTGGGGAATTAAAGGTTTATTTCATCTTATACTTCTGGGAATGGCAGCTCCTTTTGGCTTGCTCAGTTGCTTTCTTATACAGCTTAAGGCCACCTGGCCAAAGGTAGAATTGCCCAGATTTAGCTAGACTCTCCCAAGTCAGTCATTAACCAAGAAAATGCCTCACAGATATGTGCATAGGCCAGTCCAAAGGAGGCGTTTCCTCAGCTGAGGAGCCATCTTCTCAGGCGACTCTCGTCTGTGTCAAACAAAAAACAACCAGTATAGGTTGCTTCTAATTCATTAGAAAGCAAGGTGAGATGCAAATATTTTATTATGGTGTTCTGTACTATGATAAGATGAAAACTCAAAAAAAGAAATCAACTCTAAAGGAAAAAGGACGTTTGAAAAGTTGTCCCACTGTTTTCATCCTGTGCTCCAGTAATTATGACAGCCTGCAGAACCACCATCTCCTGCCATATCTCCTGGCTGCTGTTTCCAGTAGCCTCCTCAGTGTCTTCAGCAGCCTCCCGCTGACTCAGGAATAGGGAGCTAGGCTCTGTAGGGTAAGCCAAAGAATTTGAATTCTATTCAAGATACAGCAATTTGTCTTGGGGAACTTGTGAGCAGAGGTATGATATGACCCAAAGTCCCCAGACTCAGGAAACATATGGGGATGTATTTGGTAGCCTGACTAAATCAACCAGCCAGTTGTCAATCCAGTTCATGAGGACAGAGCTCATATACATGGACAAGTAGCATCTACGCTCCCTTAGGAAAGAATTTGCCGTTCTTTCTTTCTATCCAAGGAAGGTGACAAGCTAGCTGTCCCTATAAATGGATAACATGACTACTCCAGGTATGGCTGAAGGGAAGGTTTGAGCTCCGTGGGGAGAGTAAGGAATTACTTGTCTTAGAATTAGTATGTCTTAGCATACTTTTTGATAATTTTAAGGTTACATCTCAAAAGGCTGCTATGAAAAAAACTTCCCCTTGCATCATAAGAAAGAAACAAAGAGTGATTCTGGAGATTTTCTGGATGGAATTATAATCTAATAAGGTGAAGCCCAGATACTAGTAGGGTTATGTACAGGATTTAACTTAAGTACTTTCTCATATATTGGTGTTTGAGTGAGATTCCAGAAAACTACAGGCTTACATCTGGAAGAGGAGAAAGGCCACCAAGCAGCTGTAAACTGTAAAGGGATTCTTGTTGCTTGGCTGCCAAAGATTTCAAGTAGATTCTAGGATAAACAACTATTTTTCATGTCCCCAAAATTTCCTTGCTTTTTAAATTGCTTTATAAATATTATATCCCTAAATATAAAAATACAGCCTGCTCAACCTGTATAAAGTTACTTATATGTATCTGATTCAGAGTTGCCCCTCTGCTTTTTTAAATGATTTTTTAAATTTAGTTATTCATTTTACTTCTCAATCTTAGCCCCCTCCATCCTCTCCTCCTAGTTTCTCCCATCCTTCCCTCTCTCAACCCCTTATCCCCCTCTCCTGTACCTCAGAAAAAGGGAATCACCCCCTACCCCAAACCCACCCCACCACATCCAGTTGCATCAGGACTGTGTATTTCTTTTTCACAGTGTCCTCACAAGGCAGCCCCACCAGGCGGAGGTGACTGAAAAGCATACACAGAGACCATGTCAGAAACAGCCCCCAATCCCCTTTCTAGAGGACCCACATGGAGGCTCAACTGCCCATTGGGTATATATATGTAGAGAGCCTAGGTCTAGTCCATGTATAGTCCTTGATTGTTGCTTCAAGTCTCAGGAAGCCCCTCTAGGACCAGGTTAGTTGGGACCCTCCCTATTTTTTCATCCTGCCTCAAAATCACTCCTCCTAGTTCTGAAATTCCCACAGGGATACTCAGTTTTTAAGAAATTAGAGTTTGAGAGAGAGGTGCCCATACAGAAGTAATATAAACTGAACAGACAAAACAGTTTTAGATTTAATTGTTTGATTTCTACTTTTATGAAGAAATTAAATAAAACCCAGACTCTATTCAATAAAGGAATTTTAAAAGACTTTCCATATTTCCATGGTGACCCTCTATTGTGACACATTAAGTAGAAAGGCTACTTATTAAGAGCCTTCACTTTAAATTAGGCACACAGAACGTCCTCTATTGACGTACTAAGCACAATGAGTTTCACCAGCAACTCATGTTGAGTCCTTCACCTTTACAAATCTGTACTCTTCTCAGGGCTAAAGGAGGTCCACAGGGATACCTCTACTAGAAATTTCATCCACAGTACATAGCTGGTTTGTTTTTCAATGTGTAGACCTCCTAGATTTCTTCATAATTTTTTCACTGTGGTTATAATGGCCACTTTCCTCCACAGAAGTTGAGGCTCCGAAAGAATAGAAAGCATCTAACTCATTACCTGTTTATTCCTAGTTCCCAAACTTAGGGACATTAACAAGATTAAACAAATCCTGAAAATGATTTATTAAAGTATATATTAACTGATAACTTCAACTTAGCCATATTCCTGTCAATCAAATTTCTTTAAAATTTTTTTTTTATTTTTTATATTAGTTACAATTTTTCACTTTGTATCCCAGCTGTAGCCCTCTCCCTCATTCCCTCCCAATCCCACTCCCTCCCTCATTTCCTCCCATGCACCTCTCCAAATCCACTGATAGGGGAGGTCTTCCTCCCCTTTCCTCTGAACCTAGCATATCAGATCTCATAAGGACTGGCTGCATTGTCTTCCTCTGTGGCCTGGTAAGACTGCTCCCCTCTCAGAGGGAGGTGGTCAAAGAAACAGCCACTGAGTTGATGTCAGAGGCAGTCCCTGTTCCCACTACTAGGATCCACTTGGATAGTGAACTGCCATGGGCTACATCTAAACAGGGCTTCTAGGTGATCTCTATACATGGTCCTTGGTTGGTGTTATCAGTCTGAAAAAGAACCCTGGGCTCAGATTTCTTGGTTCTGTTGCTCTCTTTGTGGAGCTCCTGTCCTCTCCAGGTCTTTCTATCACCCCCTTCTTTCATGATTCCCTGCACACTGCCCAAAGTTTGGCTATGAGCCTCATCATCTGCTTTGATACCCTGCTGGGTAGAGTCTTTCAGAGGCTTTTTGTAGTAGGCTGCTGTCCTTTTGCAGGCTCAACAAGCAATAAATGGGACTTCATGAAACTGAAAAGCTTCTGTACAGCAAAAGACACTATCATCAGAACAAAACAACAGCCTAAAGACTGGGAAAGGATCTTCACCAACCCTATATCTGACAGAGGGCTACTATCCAGAATATATAAAGAACTCAAGAAGTTAAAAAGCAACAAATCAAGCAATCCAATTAAAAAATGGGGTACAGAGCTAACGAGAGAATTCTCTATAGAGGAAAATCAAAAGGCAGAGAAACACTTTAAGAGATGTTCAGTGTACTTAGTCATCTGTCAATCAAATTTCAATCTAAAACTGTTTAAATGTTTTCCTGCTGATCTGCATTCTCGTTAGTTTCTTTATCCTTTGTAAAGCCATGCAAGTGGGAGAACCCGAATTCATATCTCTAGCACACAGGTAACTGCCAGTCAAGTATGAAAGTAGACCTGCAATCTCAGCATGTGGGAGGAGGATTCCCAGGAATCAGCCAAACCCAGGGAGTTCTAAGTTCAAATGAAAGACAGAGAAATTTAGGAAGATAACTATTGTCAAATTCTGTCCTCTTCATGCACACACACACGTGCACACAAATACACGTATGTATATCAGTACATGCCACGTACACCTGCATACACATGTGTGTACGTCACATACACACGAAAATGACTGCACATGCTACTGACGACTGATATCATTATGAAAGAAAAACTATTGTAAAATTTCTGGTGGATTGTCTTCAGAAAAATCTCTGCACTCATTTATGTACCCAGAGCTAAACTTATTAAACCGGACAGTGGCAATTTTAGTTAAATAGTATCTTCTGTGTATTTCACAACTTAATTATTAGACTAAAATAAACTATACATGCTTGATGCATGATCCTACTTTTTCACTTTTAAAATTTATTTATATTTTTATAAACTAAGAGTTTATTCACTTTGTATCCCTGCTATAGCGCCCCCCTCAGCCTAACCCTCCCTCCCTCTTCTCCTCCCATGTCCCTCTCCAAGTCCACTGATAGGAGAGATCTTCCTCCCCTTCCCTCTGACCCTAGCCTATCAAATCTCATCAGGACTGGCTGCATTGTTTTCCTCTGTGGCCAGGTAAGGCTCCTCCCTCCTCAGAGGGAGGTGATCCAAGAGCCAGCACTCAATTCATGCCAGAGACAGTTCCTGTTCCCCTTCCTAGGGAACCCAACTGGACACTGAGCTGCCATGGGCTACATTTGTGCAGGGGTTCTAGGATATCTCCATGCACAGTCCTTGGTTGGAGTATCAGTCTCAAAAAAGACCCCTGTGCCCAGATTTTTTTGATCTGTTGATCTTGTAGAGCCCCTGTCCCCTCCAGGTCTTCCTATCTCCCCCTTCCCTGAACTCTGCCCAAAGTTTGGCAATGAGTCTCAGCATCTCCTTCAATACCTCATTGGGTAAATTCTTTCAACAGCCCTCTGTGCTGGGATCCTGACCTGTTGCCTGTTTTCTTCCTCTTCTGATATCTATCCCCTTTGCCTTTCTGAATGAGGATTGATCATCATACCCAGGGTCCTCCTTCTTAATTAGCTTCTTTAGGTATACAGATTTTAGTGTGTTTATCCTATATTATATGTCTAATATCCACTAAAAAGTGAGTATATACCATGTGTGTCTTTCTGCTTCTAGGTCACCTCACTGAGGATAATCTTTTCTAGTTCCCACCATTTGCCTGCGAATTTCATGATTTCCTTGTTTTTAATTGCTCGTTAGTATTCCATTGTGTAAATGTACCACAATTTCTGTATCCATTCCTCAGCCGAGGGGCATCTGGGTTGTTTCCAGGTTCTGGCTAAAACAAATAAAGCTGCTACAAACATGGTTGAGCAAATGCCCTTGAATACTTGAGCATATTTCAAATATATGGCTAGGAGAGCTGTAGCTGGATCTTGAGGAAGCACTCTTGATAATTGTCTGAGAAAGTGACAGATTGATTTCTACTGTGGTTGTACAAGTTTACATTCCCACCAGCAATGGAGGAGGGTTCCCCTTTCTCCACAACCTTTCCAGCATGTGTTCTCACCTGAGTTTTTGCTCTTAGCCATTCTGATGTGTGTAAGGTGAAATCTCAGGGTCATATTGATTTGCATTTCCCTGATGACTAGGGATGTTGAGCATTTCTTTAAGTGTTTCTCTGCCATTCAATATTCCTCTATTGAGAATTTTCTGTTTAGCTCTGTACTCCATTTTTTAATTGGGTTACTTTATTTGTTGCTTTTTAACTTCTTTAGTTCTTTATATATTCTGGATATTAGCCCTCTGTGAGATATAGGATTGGTGAAGATCCTTTCCAAGTCTGTAGGCTGTTGTTTTGTTCTGATAACAGTGCCCTTTGCTTTACAGAAGATTTTCAGTTTCATGAGGTCCCATTTATTGATTGCTGATCTTAGGGCCTGTGCTGTTGGTGTTCTGTTCAGGAAGTTGTCTCCTCTGCCAATGCATTCAAAGTTCTTCCCCACTTTTTCTTCTGAGAGGTTTAGTGTGTCTGGTTTTATCTTGAGGTCTTTGATTCTCTTGGATTTTAGTTTTGTGCAGGGTAAATATGAATCTATTTGCATTTTTCTACATGTAAACATCCAGTTAGACCAGCACCATTTGTTGAAGATGCTGTTGTTTTTCCATTATATGGTTTTGGCTTCTTTGTCAGAAATCAAGTGTCTGTAGGTATGTGGGTTTATTTCTGGATCTTATATTTGATTCCATTAATCCACCATTCTGTTTCTATGCCAGTACCATGCAGTTTTTATTACTATTGCTCTGTAGTACAACTTGAGATCAGAGATGAAGATACCTCCAGATGATCTGTTTTTGTACAGGATTGTTTTAGTAATTCTATTTTTTGTTTTGTTGTTGTTTGTTTGTTTTTTTTTTTTTCCATATTTAATCGGAAGGCACAGGGGAGCCTCCTGTTCTCTGTTTGGCCACTGGGCAGGTATGCCCCTGTAGCCTCAGTCAAAGAGTGCAGGAAGGCTCCTTCTTGTACTAGCTGCTGTCCTCCCCCAGTAGCAGCTCTGGGGGGCCAGCCTGCGCTGTTTCAGCCACTAAAGTCAGAGGCTTGTGCTTGGGGAAATCACTGAAGTCTTAGCCAAGCAGTCTCAGTGCTTGGGGCAGAGGCCAATACAGGCTGTCTTGCTGAGCAGGGATGCTCATGCTTGGGGAAAGGGGAAGTGCAGGGGATTGAATAATCTCCACTTAGTCCCAGGGGACATCCACAGTTGACCTGGATCCAAACTTTCCCAGCTCCCAGGTTGTCCCTTCTCACCCAGGAAGCCTCAATATGGATGTTCTGGCTTCAGCTGCCCCTCTACTCACCAATTTCGGAGTTTCGGATCCTGTGCCCCTCAGATACGGTGCAATGAGACAAAAATACTCAATAAAATACTCACAAATCAACTCCAAAAACACATAAAAAAGATTATCCATCATGATCATGTAGGCTTCATCCTAAAGATACAGGGATGGTTCAACAAATGAAAATTTGTCAATGTAATCAACCATATAAACAAACTGAAAGAAAAAAAAAGCCACATGATCATTTCAAAAAAAGATTTTGGCAAAATCCAACACCCCTTCATGACAAATGTCTTGGAGAGATAAAGGATACAAGGCACATACCTAAATATAATAAAGGCAATATATGGCAAGCAGACAGCCAATGTCAAATTAAATCAGGAGAAATGTAAAGTAATTCTACCAAAATCAGGAACAGATATGCACCTTCTCTCCATATCTATTCAAGATAGTACTTGAAGTTTTATCTAGAGCAGTAAGACAACTAAAAGAGATCAGGGGGATATAAATGGGAAAGGAAGAAGTCAAAGTATAGCTATTCATAGATGATATGATAATAAAGATAATGGATCCCAAACATTCTACCAGGAAACTCTTACAGCTGCTAAACACTTTTAGTAAAATGCCTAGATACAAAATTAACTTTAAAAAAAATCAGTAGCCCTCCTATATGCAAAATCAAATGGGCTGAGGAAAAATCAGGGAACAACACCCTTCACAAATAACATAAAATAACTTCTGGTAATTCTTACCAAGCACGTCAAAGATCTGTATGATAAAAACTTTAAGTTTTGAAGAAAAATCTGAAGAATATATCAGAAGATGGAAAAATCTCCCATGTTCATGGATCTGTAGGATTGACATAGTAGAAATGGACATCCTACCAAAAGCAACCTGCTGATTCAACACAATTCTCATCAAAATTCCAACACAATTCCTTACAGACCTTGAAAGAGCAATACTCATGTAGAAAAACAAAACAAAACAAAAAAACCCAGAATAGCTAAACCAATTGGGTACAATGAAAAAACTTCTGGAGATATCCACACACCTACTTTCAAGCTGTACCATAGCACAATAGTAATAAAACCCTCATGGTATTGGCATAAAACAGACAGGTTGATCAATGGAATTGAACTGCAGTTGCAGAGGTGTATCCACACAACTATAGACATTTTATTTTTTACCAAGAAGCCAAACCATACAGTGGAAAAAGAAAGCATCTTCAACAAATGGTGCTGGTCTAACTGGAAGTATACATGTCAAAGAATGCAAATAGACCCATATCTATCACCCAGCATAAAACTAAAGTCCAAGTGGATCAAAGACCTCAACATAAAACCGGATACAATAAATCTAATAGAAAAGAAAGTGAGGAATAGCCTTAAACATATTTGTACAAGAGACAACAACTTCCTAAAAAAAACAACAATAGCTCAGGCATTACAAACAACACTTAATAAATAGAACCTCATGAAACTGAAAAGCTTCTGCAAGGCAGAGGACACTGTCAATAGAAAAAAAGAAAGGCAGCCCTACAGAAAATACTAGAAAAAAAAAAAAGCTCCAACATAAAGAGGTTAATTACATCCAAGAAAACACAAAAAATAAATAATCATAGCCCAACAAATTAAAAGAGGTGCACACACACACACACACACACACACACACACACACAGGGGGGAGAAATACAGAAACGAGATAACAGGAATCAACAAACTCTGCTCATTGATATCTCTCAACATCAATTCTCTCAATTCCCCAATTAAAAGACACAAACTAACAAAATACATGTGGAAAATAATGCATCCTTATAATGCATCCAGGAAACACAATTTAATATAGAGGGTAGATATAACCTCAGGGTAAAAGGATGAAAAATGATAATCCAAATGTATTAAGGTTTTATTGCTATGAAAAGATACCATGACCACAGCAACTCTTACAAAGGAAAACAAATGATTGGGGCTGGCTTACAGTTTCAGAGGTTTGGTGTAGTATCATCATGGCAGGAAGCACGGCAGATGTGGGCTGAAAAAAGTATGGAGATGTCTATATCTGGATTGGCAGGCAGCAGGAAGAGAATGCTACACCTACTCCAATGAGCCCACACTCCCTCATAGCGCCACTAGCCATGGACTTATGGTGGCCATTTTTATTCAAATCACCATGCCAAGCCAATAGACTTAGAAAGTAAGCAGATGTAGCCATGTCAATGTCTGACAAAAAAGACTTCAAGCAAAAACTAATCAGAAGGGATAGGGAAGGATACTACATACTTATTTAAGCAAAAGACTTGACCCAGAGCACATGGCACTTTTTAACATCTATATAGCAAACACTAGGATACCAAGTTTGTAAACAAAACAAAACAAAAACAAAACCACTACTATAAATTAAGTCACATAATGACCCTCATACCCTGATAGTGGAAGACTTCAACACCTTACTCTTACCAACAGACATATCATCCAGAAAAAGACTTAACCAGAGAAATCTGCAGCTAACTGAGTTTATAAACAAAACAGGCCTAACACAGTTACAAAACATTTTACTCAAACACAAAAGAATATCCCTTCTTTTCAGCACCTTAGGACATGTTCTCCAAAACTGACCACACATTCAAACAAAACACAAGCCTTAACAGATACAAGAAAATGGGACTAACATCCTGTACCCTATCTGATCACTGCATTTAAAGCTGGATATCAACAATACCACAAAACTATAAAAAGCTTACAAAATCATGGATGCTGAACAACTCACTAACAAATGAAAAATGCATCAGAACAGAAGTTAAAAAAATTTTTTTGAAGAGTTTCTAGAACTGAATACAAGTGAACATACAATATACCCAAGATTATGAGACATAATGAAGAAGGTGCTAAGAGGCAAGATTATAGCACTAAGTGCCTACATAAACAACTGGAGAGATCCCATACTAGCAAATTAGTGCAACAACTGAAAGCTCTGGAACAAAAAAGAAGTCACACCCAAAAGAAGTAGATGGCAAGATATAATCAAACTCATGGCTGAAATTAATTAAATAGGAAAAAACAATACAAAGAATCAAAACAAAGAGTTGCTTCTCTGAAAACATCAGTAAGATTGATACACCCTTATTCAAATTAGCTAAAATGTGGAAAGAGAATATTCACATTAACAAAATTAGAAAGAAGCAGAAGGACATAACAACATATTAAGTCTACTTGGTCATGGTGGATGATATCTTTTATGTGTTCTTTAATTCGGTTTGCAAATATTTTTTGCATTGATGTTCATAAGAGAGATAGGTCTGCAGTTCTCTTTTTTTTTGTTGTTGGGTGTTTGTGTGTTTTAGGTATCAAGGTGACTGTGGCTTCACAGAATGAATTTGGTAATGTTCCTTCTGTTTCTATTTTGTGGAATAGCTTGAAAAGAATTGGAGTTAGCTCTTTTATTAAGATTCATAACCAAACCTTTGGCAGAGAGCAGGGAATCATATGAAAGAAGGGGGGGTTAGTAAGACCTAGAGAGGACAGGAGCTCCACAAGGACCAAATATATCAGGGCACAGGGGTCTTACATGAGACTGTTTCTCCAACCAAGGACCACGTATGGATATAACCTAGAACCCCTGCCCAGATATAGCCATGGTAGCTCAGTATCCAAGTGGGTTCTCTAGTAAGGGGAACAGGGACTATTTCTGACATGAACTCAATGGGGAGCTCTTTGACCCCCCCAAGGGAGGAGCAACCTTGCTAAGCTACAGAAGAGTTTTTTGCAGCCAGTCCTGAAGTGACCTGATAAGCTAGGGTCAGATGGAAGGGGAGGAGGTCCTCCTCTATCAGGGGACTTGGAAAGGGGCAGGGAGGAGATGAGGGAGGGATGGTGGGATTGGGAGGGAATGAGGGAGGTAGCTACGGCTGGGATACAAAGTAAATAACCTGTGATTAATATAAAAAATGAAAAATTAAAAAAAGAAAAGAGTAGGACAAACTTTAAAAACTTCCACTCCACTAAATTAAGAAATCTAAAAGAATTGTTTAATTTTCTTGATAAATACCACTTACCAAATGTAAATCAAGATTAGATAAGTAATTTAAACAAACATATAGACCCGAGTGAAATAGAAGCAGTTATTAAAGATCTTCCAAAAAGAAGAAGCGAAGGAAAAGAAAGAAGAGGAGAAGGAGGAACATGAGGAGGAGGAGGAGAAGCAGGAGGAGAAGAGTTAGTGCCAACACCCCTCAAATTATTCCACAAAATAACAGAGAAAGTTCTGCCTGTTCATTTTATGAGGCCAACTTGCTGTATATCCCACCCACATAAAAAAAAAAAAAACAATGAAAGAGCATTACAAACCAATTCCCCTTATGAACACAGATGCAATAATTTTCAATAAATATTGCCAACTTAAGCAACAAATACATCAAAAATATCATTCACCATGGTCAAGTAGGCTTCTTCCCAGAGATGCAATATGGTTCAACAAATCTAAATCAATAAATCTATTTGACCACATAAGCAGACTGAAAGATAAAAAACACATGATCATCTCATTATATGCAGAAAAAAAAATCAAATATCCCTTCATGATAAAAGTCCTGGAGAGATTAGAGATACAAGGGACATACCCCAACATAATAAAGGCAGTTTACAGTAAGCCCACAGCCAACATCAACTTAAATGGAGAGAAATTCAAAGCAATCAAGAAAAGACAAGGTTGTCTATTCTCTCCATACCTATTCAATATAGTACTGGAAGGCTTAGCTAGAACAATAAGACAATTAAAGAATATCAAGAAGATACAAATTGGAAAGAAGTCAAAATATCCTCATTTGCAGATGATATGATAGTATACATAAGTGACTCTAAAAGTTCCCGAAACTCCTACAACTGACAAACACTTTCAGTTGGATATAGTTTTTCTTCACTAGTGTCAGTAGCCCTCCCATATACAAATCACAGACAGACTGAAAAAGAAACCAGAAAAATAACACCTTTCACAACAGCCTCAAATAATACAAAATATCATGGGATAACTCTAACCAACCAAGTGAAAGACTTATATAATAAAAAATTCAAGTCATCAAAGAAAGAAATTGAAGAAGATATGAGAGAATGGACGGGTGAGCTACCATGTTCATGGACTGGTAGGATTATCAAAGAAAAAACAGCCATCACACAAAAAGCAATTTATAGATTCAGTGCAATCCCTATCAAAATTTCAATATAACTCTTCACAGTTCTTGAAAGAATCATTTCAGCTTTATATGGAAACAAAAAACTTAGGTTAGCTAAAACAATCCTGAATAACAAGAGAAGTGATGGAAGTATCAACATCCCCAATTTCAAGTTGTTCTACAAAGCTGTAAAACTATAAACAAAACCAGACATGTAGTTCAATCAAATCAAATTGAAGAACTGTACAAAAATCCACATATACATAGGCACCTGATGTTTGGTAAATAGTCCAGAAATAGAACTTAGAAAAAAGACAGGATCTTCTACCAATGGTGCTAGTCGAACTGGAAGGCTCCATGTGGGAGGAATGCAAATAGATACATACTTATTTCCCTATACAAAACTCAGCTCCAAGAAGACCAAAGAAGTAAAACCAGATACACTGAACCTGATAAAAAACAAAGTAGGAAATTGTCTTGAACTCATCGACACAGGAAAGATCTTCTGAAGAGAACACCATTAGCACAGGCACTAAGATAAATAATTAATAAATAGGACATCATGAAACTGAAAGGCTTCTGTACAGCAAAGGACACTCTCATTCTGACAAAGTGGCAGTCTACAGAATAGGAAAAGCTTTTGTTTTGGTTGTGGTTTTGGTTTTGTCAATTACACAGCTGAATGGGAGCTAATATCCAAATATATAAACAACTCAAGAAATTAGATATCAAATCACAAATAATCCAATTAAGAGCATGGTACAGATTTAAACAGATATTTCTTAATAAAGGCATCTTAAATGGCTGAGAAGCATTAAAAATGTTTAGCATCCTTAGCCAACAGGGAAATGTATATTAAAACTACGGTGAGATTTCATCTTATAACCATCAGAATGGCTAAGGTCAATAATGCAAGTGTCAGGTCACGCTGGCGAAAATGTGGAGCAAGAAGAACACTCCTCCATTGCTGGTGTATACAAACATGTATAACCACTATGCAAACAAATGTGGCAGTTCCTCAGGAAGATAGGAATTAATCTACCCGAAGATCCGGCTGTACTACTCTTGAGCATATACCCAAAGGAGGCTTCATCATACCACGGAGACATTTGCAAAGCCATGTTCATTGTTGCTCTATTCATAATAGTCAGAAGTTGGAAACAAATTAAATATCCTTCAACAGAAAAGTGAGTTAAGAAAAGGTGGTACATTTATATAGTAGAATACTAGACTATTACTCATCTGTTTAAAAATGAATTCATGAAATTGGTAGGTAAATGGATAGTACTAGAAAAAAAATCATTCTGAGTGAGAAATTCCAGACTCTGAAAGACAATCATTCTATGTATTCACTTATGTGTGGATATTAGCTGTTAAGTCAAAGATTACCAAACTCCAATCCATAGAACTATGGAGGATAGATATGGAGTAGTGTCATTGGATACAGAGAGATCTCATTAGGAAAGGAAATAGAATAGATAATTATAGATGGATGCAGCGTTTGGAATAGGATTATCAAATGGGTAGGGTGAGGAGAGAGGGGGACAAGGAAGGGAATGTGGGGCGATACAACTAAAATTAAAGGCCATTTCAGCAGTAGTATGGAAACCTGATACAGTAGAAGCTTCCTAAAATATTTACACATACAAAGGCAATGTAAATTAAATGACCAAATATTGGGAGAGACGGTCATCTATTTTCAACAAAGATGACCATCCCAGTAGTCATCTATTCTCAACAAAGTTTCCAGTACTGGAATTGGGTTACATCTAATTAAGCTGATGGCCAAAGGCATCCCATAGGAATCTCCAAACAATCCAGGCTGTTGTGCCCTCTACAAACTGACAACAAGGCCCCATTGCTGAAGAAAACATCTACATAATTCATTAAACATGGAGAAGTCAAGCTGATTCTTACATAGAACCTTCATCCCTATATTCCAGAGTCTTTAGTACAAAAAAGTACCCTGCACATTACCAAAAGAGAAATGTAAACCCCAAGATATCCACAAAACCTTTCACCTACAATTATGCCTTGCCTGCATGATATGCTACAGCAATGCTAGCACAAAGACTGTGGGAGTAACTAAGCAATATCTGACTTGAGTTAAGGACTATTCCACAAAATGGAACCCTCAACCAATACTGCTTGGATGACCAAGAAGCAGGACTAGGTATCACAGAAAGGGAATGGATCTAAATGGGAGGTGTGGAGGAACTGGGAGGAGAAGAGGGAGGGAAAACCAAGAGGATATATTATGTGAGAAATTATGATCAAAACTTCCTAAAATATATGAAGGTAATCCTAATGAGGTCTCCTAAGAAAGAAGGATATGGAGTCTCACTTAGCCAGCTCTTGTCACCAAATGAGACTTCCAGTACTGGGAGTGGGTTGCATTCAATTGAGTTGTTGGCCAGGGAGATCACATGGAAATCTCCAAATAACCCAGGTTCTTGCTAAGACAATGGTTTGCTCTCCGAAAGCTGACATCAGGGTCTCCATTTCTGAGGACAATCCAAATACAACTCACTGAACATGGAGAATTTGAGGTGGTGCCTAAACAAACCCTTCACACCAACACTATAGTGTCCTTGGTGAGAGAAGGTATTCTGCAGGCTACGAAAAGAGAAACATAAAAACCAAGCCAGCCAGAAAAAAAAAATATTTTATCTACAATACGTCCTACCTTCAAAATATGTAGCAAAGAACTAATGTCCGAAGGCCCACTCTATAACATGGAACCTTTAAGCCCGCTCTATGAGAAGAAACCTATACCTGATACTGTTTGGGTAACCAAGAACCAGAGACTAGATAGCCTAGAGACCTAAAGTGGAACCAAACACTACTGATCTTAAAAAAAAAAGCAATAAAATAGCTATACTCATAGATCAGTGCCTTATTCAGTCATCATAAGAGAAGCATCCTCCAGCAGCAGATGTGAACAAATACGGAGACCCATAGTTGGACATTACATGGAGAAAGAGTCTAAATGGAAAGGCTCTATCAAATCCCTTCCCTTAGAGCTCAGGAAACCCTGAGGAGAGAAAGCAGATGGAGTGTAAGAAACAGAAGGAATAGAGGCTACCAGGAGAATAAGGCCCCCTGAATCAATTAAGCAAGGCAAACATGAACTCAGAGAGACTGAAGCAGCAAGCACAGTGCCTACAAAGACCTGTACTAGGTCATTTGTGTGTACATTGTAACTTTCAGCTTAGTGTTTTTATGGGACTGCTGAGTGTGAGCATGAAAGGGTCACTGATTCATGTGCCTGCTCTTGGGACTCTTTTCCTCCTGTTGGGTTGCCTTCCTTGTTCAGCCTTAATGTGATTGGTTTTGTTTTATCTTATTATATTTCATTTTGTCATGCTTAGCTGTTAATTTCTTATAAACCTGTTCTTTTCTAATGAGAGGGGAACGAGAGTAGGGAGGAACTGGGAGGACCATAGAGAGGGGAAAACAGAATCAGAATATATTGTATGAGAAAATAATATTTTCAATAAATGGGAAAAAAGAATGCCAGGAATTCAGGAGTAACTGGTGTCAGGAAACCTTACACTGAGCACTAATCCAGCTTCAGACCCTCACCCTCATGTGTCTTGCATTATGTCATAGGCATAAAATTGCAAAGCACAAACAAAAACTCAGAAATCCTATGCCTTTCAAAATAGACAGCATACAATTTCAATCATTTACATTTTAAACTGCAAACATAAAGTCCCCAAATGAGGCTAAATTTTAACGGGCAGGCTTGATATTGCTATCTAATCCCATTTCCATAACAGTCATGTCTGTATTCAGAGACAGCAGGAGGGAAGGAGCGTATGTATAAGAACTAGATATGAGAAAATTTACCACAGAGGCAAAGAGTGCTAAAATCAAGACTGACCTGGCAGCTTTAGGTGCTTTCATGTAGGAACCAGTTATTGGTGTGACCTTTGGTTTAGTGTGTAAAGACTTACATGATTGAGAGAACCACAGGACACCGTTTACAAAAATGAAAAATGCATAGGAATCAAGCTCATTCTGTGTTTACATGACCACTCGTTACTACACATTTAACAGGTGATGCTAAAGACTTCTTATGAATCAATAACAAAAAGCAAAACCAACAATACCTCCCTCATTCCCATAGCACTTCATAAAGGTGTATATTTTAAAGATAGGAAGTGATAGTCATGGGAAATTTATGGCTGTGATCTATAAAAGGCCCAGAAGCCATGGGAAGTGCACTGCTTCATAAATACTGAAAAAGAATTATTGCAAAGCCCCTACTGAGTCCATTATATGTGTCAGAACTCTGGAAATTTGAGGAAAGTGATTTAATATCTGAGATTGTGACTGCCAAGAATGAACGTGTCACAATTTTTCACAGGAGAGGAAACCATCACAAGAGCTGGAAGCAGCCAATTGACACCCTGCAAGGAGTACACTGGCCCAAGCTCCATCCCACTAGTTTTCTGGGTAAGCCACAGAGGGAGTGCACAAGGGACAATGTCTACTTTAAAAACCATCTTTTCTGGGGATTGGACCTCAGACTCTCCATCTGGGCTTGGTTTTATAGTTTCTTGGTATCTATAGTTTCTTGGAAACTTCTGTGGCCATATATCTCACAAGCAACAGAGCATATAGGCAAAAAAATAATAGCTCTGAAATGAGCAAATATCAGAAAAATTATTGGTCAAGTCTACCGAGTATTTCCTCGTGAGCATCCTAAAACTATGAGCTGAACACTGTCTATCTCTGGCATTCTGCATTCTAGATCCATGGGGCACCTCACTTAGGTACAGGTGAAATTAGATGCAGTATTTTGTATCATCCCCAATCTTCCCGGTCAGACGTCTTCACCAAAAAAGACTATGTAGAAGCTACTGTGCCATGCTCTCCCTATGAAGAAAGACATGATTACAAACACACCATAGGTACTGCTTTTTGAAAAATGATCAAGAGTCACAACTCAAATTTTCAATAGCTCTCATTACTCTGACACCCCATCCATTCCCTCTTTCTGTGGTGGAGCACCAGTGCTTCGTATTTTCCAGGCAGCATTTTTCTCCATATTGTTTTAGACACAGTGCCATTATAATCACTTGCAATTGACCGGTAATTGTTGCAGAATCAGGCCTCCCTCTGCCAGTGCCACCCAGTTGCTGGACTACACCCAGCTGAGTGCAGTAAGTTCCAGAATCCAATCAAACTAAGCCTCACTGGTATCCAGGTTTCTCGTCATGAAGTTGAGCCAAGCCTTGATTCCATGCACTACCTCCCTCCTACAGGGTACACACAAAGGCAGTCCATTCCAGCTGTGATTCAGGCCCTTGTAACACTTCTGCAAAGAAAAAATAAGGCTTAGCTATGGTCATGATTTTGTATTTTGCATATCTTATTTTTGTCATTAGCTTTATAACTGAGTTAGATGTGGGTGCCCATATCCCACCTGGGAAATGAAAATAGTAGCATCTCCTTTTATGGATGTGAGAAAAACCTTAACTCATCCCACAGGCCTTCTAAAAATAAGAGATAACACAAGAATAACCATCTCTGAATAGCCACCTTGCTCCTGATTTGACTAACAGAAAATATAGATGCATGGTTATGTACTAAGCTTTGGTCATTTTATCTTTTAAGCTACTCAGCAATGAAAGACTATAACAGTAGGAAGGAACTTAGCTCTTATTAATAGGGTGATCTTGGAGAAATTACAGGACCTGCAACATGTAAAATAGAGCTGACAGAACAAAGATCCTCATCATTGGCTGTCAGACTGTGACACAGTAGGTGCTCAGTGTGCATTTGCTCTGTATTATAACCACCGTCTATTAACAATAATGGTGATTATGCATCTCACAAACTGACACTAAGAGTAAAACACACATGTATCATTCTGCTCAGTCACAATTTGGTCCATGATATCCAGCCTTCCAAAATTTACATAATCCTTTCTCTCACTTACAATTCACGGTATGAAATCCAGGTCCTTGTGGATGCTAAGCAATTGCCTTACCACTGGGCCACACCACTAACCTCCAAATCCTTCAAGATTTTTAAGGATTCTAAAACTACAACACAAGCTGCCCCTGCATAGGCCTGGGTAAGCCTGTGTGCACTCGTACGAAGCCCTCCAACCTATTACACACAATGTTATCTTGGGCATGGGTGACTCCATTCATCCTAAGAATGACTGGTCCCTTTGAGAGGGAACTTGAGGTTCAGTTCTTCAACCCAAAACAAAAAAAAGCCAGCATTTTTGAGAAAGTGGGCTGAATGTGGATGAGTGCCAGGCTGCTGAAAAGCAAGGCAGGTTGCGGTCTGGTAGGTATGCATGTGTCATGCATATCTGCTAGCACTGGCTCTCCTAAGATCTCCAGTCATTCACACAGAAACAGGGAAGGGACAGCTCCGGAAGAGAACTCGCTATACAGTTCTTACTTATCAAACATCACTCATTGTGCCACAATAGCTCATTAGTTTGCTTATTTTTTTAACATTCATCTTATTTTTAATTATGGGATGGTACTCAAGAGTACAGGTACCCACGGGAACCAGGAGAGGGTGTTGGATGACCCGGAGCTGGAGTTACAGGTTTCTGTGAGCCCCCTGATGTGGATGCTGAGGGCTGAGCTTGGGTCCCTAAAAGGAGCTCCTAGCTGTGGAGCTGTCTCTCAGGCCTCTGTCCGTGCTTTTATCTTCTATTAGTTTTGCCCTTTCCAATGACTAAAAGCACAGGGTAACCATTTTAGAGAGTTGCTGTTGTGTGTGCGTGCATTTGCATTTCTGCAGCTATTTCTGTGCTGATGTTTCTCTATATCTATTTGAGGGCTAATGTGTCTGTGTATAGGATCTGTGTAGGTGCGCTGAGTTGGGAGTTTCTGTCTGTATAACTCTGAGTGTTTCTTTGCTTATGCTTCTAGGTGTTTTTGTAAGTACATATCGCGTATTTAATTCTGGACGTGGGCTTCTTTATATGCACGTTTGCGTGTCACATTCCAAACACAAGTGTATACATCATTTTATAAGCGGGGGAGGGGAGGGAATGTATACTGCATGAAGCACAGTCCATCCTCCAAGAGAATGAAATACACACATTCATGACAGCAGTGGGTCTTTTCGGGGCAAGCCCCTCATTTGTAAAATGCTGAATGTTCTGGGAAAGCAAGAGGAATTGAGTCCAATTGCTACTTTTATTACTGTTTCTCCCAGATGCTTACAAAGATTGTAAAATATCCCTTCTTACATTTATCTCTGTCCAAAAGAACCACTGCTTTCCTGCCAGATAGTGGGTTTTCTAGTGACATTATATTTTGCTGTGGAGAGTAAGAATCTGATACAAGGGCTCTTCATTTTGCGTGTTTACCTGCTTTGTAAATGACTGCATAAAAATATAGGCTTGGTCATCTCAGAACTCTTACTGAACTATCAGCAGCAAACATTTTTTTCAGTGATCTTAGAATTTTTATTTGCCTTAGGATCCAGAAGGCATTTTACACAATTTTTTATGTGTCTAGCAGATTAATATCTCCTCTGTGTTAATAGGCTAGTTTATTATTCTTGTTATCTTCATTTAATGCCCTAAGAAACCAGGTGAGACAATTTTGTGAGTTTAATGATCACTGGCATAAAGTACATATGAGGGTCACTCAGGACATGGCAGCTCTTTCAAGGCACTTTGCCAAAAAAGCCTGGAGTTAATTAATTAATACTGGGAAATCGCCTGCCAGTCTAAGCTTTGAGAAACACAATAATAATAATAATACTAATAACAACAACAACAACATTCTAGGCTATAGGCCAATAAACCTCTACTATAAAAATTAAAAACCTGACCAGAACTCTGATATCAAATGTCTTCTTTCAAAAAATAGCTAATGCAGAATATATTGTATAATGTAAAGCAAACAAAGATGGCGGGCCCAAAATCTTACTTATGAATCATTCTTTACTGTAAATCAAGCTATGTTAGAGTTTATGTTGATTAATACAGCTGCTAGGGAATTATAGTATCAAATTCACATGACGCTAGTAATGGGGTGAGCACGGAAAAGTCTTGCAGGAACACCGCCAGGGCAAAGACAGAGAACTGGAGGGGCTAAGATGGGCAAAGGACCCTCTCCTGCCTTTGCAAGTCCTCTGTGTAGCTAAATATTAAGATGCATGTAAAGAAAAAGGCAGGCCAAGAGGTAATGGTTAGGAGACAGAAAGATAAGGAAGGAAGCGCTAGAAAGGGAGAAGCAGACAGTGACGGTGTAGAAAGAACAGGAGATGTGACAGGAGCTGTTAAATGCTTCCTGGTGAACTCGTACTTCTGTCTGATTAGCTGCTTCTAAAGAACAGTTTCCCTGGTAGCAGTTGCTGTGTAATTGAGTAAGTTTATTTAGTTTATCTCTTTCTCCCTCTCTATTAGACTCTTGTTTGCACAGCTACCTGAGAGATGCAAGTTTGGCTGGACCTACGTCCATTGGAAGCTCTGAAATATCAGGAAACAATGTATTTATATCTTCTAAATAATCGTTTATACAATTACAGATTTACATGACATTTGTGTATTTTTACTTGTATTTATGAATAATAGCTATACCGTAAGATATATGCATGTAAATATGTAGAGACGCATTTATATATGAAATAATTTCAAGAATCCATGTTGACATAAAAACAGCTCTTTCAAAAAGTCATTTTCAGACCACTGTTCTGCCTCTACCCTATATATTCCCAAATCTAGCCTCTCTGAAATGAACAAAGAAAGCACAAGGCTGATGGTTTTCAGAAGCACATTTATACCTTCCTGTATAAGAAAACCTAGTAAAATGGCTGAAAATGCAGCTACGTAACACATAGTGAGTGAATGGATACAAGTTAACATATCCTTATGATTACTACTGTTTATGACCACATGAATTAACTAGTCCTATATATAAGGTAAGTGTCATTCTCAAAGTGCAAAGCCACTTGGAAACTGAGGTTATGGTTTTTTTACAATGAAGTACTAGCTCTATTTGTAATAGGCACCAAAGCCAAATAATCTCCTTTTTAGTAAGCACTCTGAATACTTTGGAAGGTGAAGGAAAGAAAGAAAGCTTCTTTTTTTGTGGGGGACAGAAGAGGAAGTTTTTTAAGAGTGGGGCCCAGGATAAGTCAAGCAATGGATGGTTCTCCACCTAGGAGTAAATGGTCAGCACAAAATATTCTTCATCAGTTTTTTTTTTAAAGGAAACAAATTTCAAATTTACAAATTTCAGAGGTATTAGGAAGGTAGGAGATAGTTCTAGGAAGAGCTAGGGAAAGGAACAAGGGTGAACATGATCAAAAGGCACTATATGATGTTCTTAAGACTCAAAAATATTAAGGGACTGAAAAAAGATGATTGAGAGGTCAAGAGCACTGGCTACTCTTGCAGAGGAAGTAGGTTTGTTTCCCAGAATCCATATGGTCCCTCACAGCTATCTGACTTTAGATCCAGGTTTTCTAGTCTCTCTTCTGGCCTCTGGTGGAACCAGCCATGTGTGCAGTATACACAAATACTCATACACAGAAGATAAAAATATATAAAATTTAAAAATAACATTATATTAAAAATTTTAAATAATTCATTCCAATAGCAGCACAGACATTAGAAAGTATATATATTTAATGAATATTGTGTGTATATAAGTAATAAATATATATAATATACATAAATAAATAAATTTGTCATCCTTTGTAAAGTATAGCCATGTACTATTACACATTATATAGTAAAATATCTTAAGCATATCATTAAACAATCTAAATTGCGGTACATACTGATTTGCTAATTTAAATTTTTTTCTTATAGGACAGAAGCTGTTTTTAGCCTGTGGCCACTGCTGGGGACTGACCCAGGGCTTTGCACATGCCACACAAGCACTGAACTATTCCTGCATCCTTGGGTGGGACTTTGATCGGTTTTTGATAGATCTTAATTTGAATATCATCTTATTTGGACAGAACTGTTACATCTCTTGTCATGGTTGTTTTCCCATTTTTATGATCGCAAATTTTTCTCAATGAAACTTCTTAAAATATAAACCTTTCTTGATGTTTCTTTTCACAATTAAGACAAAGGCATTTTCTTAGCCTGGTGAGGTGACAAGTACCTTTATTCACACCCACTTAGGAGGTTTAAATCAAAAGAACAGTAGTTAAAGACAAGCCAGTGCAACAGAGGGAAGTCTTACCTCTAGAGATAAAAGGGAGAGGGAGAAAATCAAAGAAGGAGAACGAAAAGGAGGGGACAGAAAGGGGCTACCCCCGAAAAATGCATTACCACTAGAAGGTGGTGAGGGGAAGTTCTGTGCTGTGAGCCGGGCACATGCACAAATCATTCAAGAACCGAGACGACAGTATTGTTCTCAAATGAGGAAACAAATGGTTTTTAACTGGGTGGGGTAACTTCCCCTACCTGTGGAGCAGCATCTGGACAACAAAGGCAAAATGCAGGCCTTGGTATGTCTGACTTTGCATTCCAAGTTCTAATACATCAAGCAAATTCACATCGATTACAATCATAGAAAAGAATCACCTGTTCTTTGGGCCTTAATGTACTTATGAAGTAAAGTATGTATTAAAGTGGATATTCTTCATACTAGGTTCTCCTAAACGTCTCAAAAGGGAAAGTTTTCTTCAGTTTCTTGCATAATTAATCATCCTACCTGAATAAAACTTAGTATTAAGAAAAAGGGAGAAGATGAAAAAGAAAAGACAAGTGGCTGAGAAGATACCACTGAGAATTCTTTAAAGAAAGCTAACAACTCAGCAGGGATGTTTTCACTTAACCAACTAGTCAGACATATTTCTTACCGAGGATGCGACTGGGCTCAACAAACAGGTTGTGATTTCAGTTGAAAAAGACAATGATTTGAAATGAAGAAAAGAAAAGGACTCGGTTAACATTAAGATTCTTGAGAAGAGGGAAGTACAGAAAAGAGGATGCAAAAGTAAAATCACAGAAGAAAGCCAGGAGGAAAGAGAGGGAGAGGAAACTGGTAATCAGAAAGATAAAGAGCAACAGCCCCTTTGACAACTCTGACACTGTTCATCTCCCCACTACAAAAGCATTCTTTGCAATGTGTAAATCTGAGTCCCAGCAAAAAGAGGTCTCCTGTCAGTGACACTGCACCACAAAATTCAAAACAGCTCCTTTCTACATTTATTGATTATTGATATTACAACTGGACAGTGCTCATCAGAACAAGAAGATAATATTCAAGACTCTAATTTCAGGAAGGGAAATGAGTCACCTATCAAGAGAGCACCACAAGGAGATCCAACACTCAAGCTGTTGGCTTTCCTGGGAGGCATTAAAGGCAAAGCTGACCCAAACCTACTCTGCATTTAGGTTTGAATCTTTGTTTTAAACTAGGCAATGAAGCAGCAGGGGACAGCATGCTCAAGGCCAGCCTGACTGCATAATAAATTCCACTCCAGTCTGGGCTATACAGCAAGAATGTCTGAGACAAACAAGCAAACAAAAATTTAAAAAAAAAAATAGAATTCTGTTGGCTAAAATAAAAACCTCACGTGACAATACATGCTGGAGAGGATATGGAGAAATGGGAACCCTCCTCCATTGCTGGTGGGAATGTAAACTTGCACAACCATTTTGCAAACCAATCTAGCACTTAGGAATAGTGCTACCTCAAGATCCAGCTATGCTACTGCCAGGCATATATCCAAAAGATGCTCAAGGACAACAAGGACATTTGCTCAACCATGTTTGTAGTAGCTTTATTTACAATAGCCAGAATCTGGAAACAACCCAGATGTCCCTCAGTTGAGGAATGGATACAGAAATTGTGGTAGAATTACACAATGGAATACTACCCAGCAATTAAAACAAGGAAATCATGAAATTTGCAGGCAAATGGTGGGAACTAGAAAAGATCATCCTGAGAGAGGTATTCCAGAAGCAGAAAGACACACATGGTATATACTCATTTGTAAGTGGATATTACACACATAATATAGAATAAACATACTAAAATCTGTACACCTAAAGAAACTAAGCAAGAAGGAGGATCCTAGGTAAGATGGTCAATCCTCATTCAGAAAGGCAAATGGGATAGACATCAGAAGAGGAAGAGAACAGAGAACAGGACAAGAGCCTACCACAGAGGGCCTCTGAAAGACTCTACCCAATAGGGTATCAAAGCAGATGCTGAGACTCATAGCCAAAATTTGGGCAGAGTGCAGGGAATCTTATGAAAGAAGGGAGAGACAGAAAGACCTGGAGGGGACAGAAGCTCCACAAGGAGAGCAACAGAACCAAAAAATCTGGGCCCAGGGGTATTTTCTGAGACTGATACTCCAACCAAGGACCACACATGTAGATAACCTAAAACTCCGCACAGATGTAGCCCATAGCACCTCAGTGTCCAAATGGGTTCCCTAGTAATGGGAACAGGGACTGTCTCTGAAATGAACTGAGTGTTTGTCTCTTTGATTACCTCCTCCTGAGTGGGGAACAGCCTTATCAGGCTACAGAGGAATACAATGAAGCCAGTCCTGAGGCTAAGGTTAGAGGGAAGGGGAGGAAGTCCTCCACTATCAGTGGACTGGAGGAGGGGCATGGAAGGAGAAGAGGAAGGGAGTATGCAATTGGATGGGACATGGGCTTACAGGTGGGATACAAAATGAATAGATTGTAACAAATAAAAATAAATTAATTAAAAAAAGAAATTACGGCAGAAATAAAGTGTTGGAAAAAATGAACAAAACTACTCCACTTAGAACTTATCTAAACAATTTAATTGGTGATCTCTGTTTTCTGAGTTTTTCCTTTGATGCTATATAATTTTATCTTATTTTCTTAATTTTTTCCACAAAATAATAAATATACCAGCCATCTGATATCCTTGGATATCTCTTCACTGTCTAAAATTAATCATAATTTAATACTATTAAAATGGATGTAAACCTTCTTTCTGGAATAGAAATAAAAGGGGGAATAAATAAATAAGAAAAAAAGCTATTTTCCAAAGTTCTATGCTATACAGAACAGTACAGCCAGAGAAAGCCAGAAAGCTATGACACTCCTTCGCTCTGATCTGCTTCAGCCAAACATCTCAGGGCTGGGGGACTAAAACCCTAAAGAGGGCAAGAACTTTGCCACTCTACACTACCACCCTGTGGAGTATCCATCCTCCTGATTGTGCTCTACACTCTGTTCTTTCTTTCATTCTTTCTCGATTCTATGGTCACTCACGTACTCCCAAGCAGGAGCCCTATCCTTGGACCCCAGGCCAGGCCCACACTCCTCCCAGGCCTCTCACCATTGACAGAATAAGGTCACAGTGCTCAAGTGGTTCCGCGGGTCGCCCTTTTGGCCCTGTGTTAGTTCACTTTCTCACCTATTCCCTGAAGCCCATCTGCTTACTCTTCGACAGCCTCTGCGTTTCATTTGCTCTCACTGTCACAGGTAAACAGCCATGCACTCAATAGGCGCTATCACTGTTGCCCTTATCTCTACAGTTGTTTGCATTACATTGGCAGAACCATCCCAAGATCCAGGTCTGAATTTCCTGTTCCCTTGCAGTCAAGAAGGAAAGAAAGCCTGGCATAGGCAACTAGGTAAATGTGAGGACACAAGCAGTGACTTTAGCAGAACAAGGGATGGGACTGTGTAAAAGCCTTCTTTGGAAGAGTCTCCTGTGAGTGGAAAGCAGATAAAACGAGGTCTTTTTTCCTGATCGATCAAAGGCAAGTGTAAATTTATCATGAAAGAACATACATAAATACTAGGATGAGAGCTAAAAACAACTTTTACTTGTTAATTAAAAACAAATGAATGATACATGCTGACATTTTAGGGTGGTATATTTGAGCCCTGGCTTACAGTGATTCCTACCATTCCATCAATGACAGTGTCACAATGCTCCGAATACCTAAATACACGCACTGCTTCTCACATAATAGAAATGCCATCTACCTTCCTCTCTCTCTCTCTCTCTCTCTCTCTCTCTCTCTCTCTCTCTCTTTTTCTTCTCTCTACCTTCCTTTTATGTGGACTCGATACTAAAGCACACAGCTTTCAATTCAGCCAGCTCTTCCAGAACAGCAAAGGCTTCTTCACTATAGAAAGATCATTTTCAGAAATTCCTCTGTGAACCAAAGGAAGATGTTTGTTTTTCAAAGGTTGCCTAATGATCATTCTTTCTGACATTACATGAAGGGAAGTCAACAATGTGACATTTGCCATAAGCAAAACAGAATGACAGAGCTGAGGTGCACAATAAGGCTACCCCTCCAGCAGCCAGCAAGTCTGCCATGATTTTTTTTTTTTTTTTTTTTTTTTGGTGCAATTTGTTTCTCTGAGTCTGGCAAAGGTTTTGGCTCCTGCTTCATGTTCTTCGATTATTATTATTCCTGTACACCAGTGGAAACTAAAAGTACTCTGTCTTTCCCCCCTGAAATAAAGAAATGATGAAATATGCCAAAATCTGCTAGAAGCAGGGGTTTAAAAAGAAAGCGGCTGGATTATTCACTTGAGACCCAGAAGAGTAATTAATCTGTCCAGCCTCGTGCACTAGATACTGCAATCCTCTTCCACATGGATAGTTTGGTCTCTGTGATCAGAGTAAGGTGTGGAGAGCTAAACCACAAAACCGACAGGAATTCTCTAAGAACTGCTCCATTCAGGCCATCAGCCACCTTTACTGCTGACAGCGGCCAGAAATTCCCAACGCACAGTGAGCCCTTACAAATCTGTACCTCAGTCTCAGGGGTAGTCCCAATCCTCACAAAACCACAAGAACCACAAGCATCTCAGCCTTAGAGACAGGGGACACAAAATCTGGTATCACTAGGAGTGGTCTTCAAGTAGCAGTCATGCAAAGGAATGTAACTAGTTACAACCCAGGTTTCTTTGCTGAAGTTTTGTGGCCTTAAAACTATATTGTATGTTCTATATTTGTTGATGACAGCTGTAAGGGCAAGAATATCAACTATAAAGGTTAGAATAGGGTGAGTTGAAATGCATTGCTACTGTCAGGGTAAACTTTTTAAAATGCAGGAAAGACAGTCATATCTATTTCAAGGAATTTAGGTTTTTTTCTCATTTTTTCTCTTTTTAAACTTTTAATAATTTACTCATCTTACATCCTGATTGTAACCCCCTCCCCCATCTCCTTCTGGTCCCATCCTCCCTGCCTCTTTTGCCCTATCCTGATCTCCTAATTCACAGAAAGTGGTAGCCCTTCTCTGCTACCATCTAATCCTAGCCTATCAAGTCTCATCATTACTGCCTGCATCCTCTTCCTCTGTGGTCTGGCGAGGGCACTCCACCAGGGCAAAGTGATAAAAAAGCAGGCAACAGAGTCCATGTTAGAGACAGCCCCTATTCCCCTTACTGGGGAACCCACATGGAGACTGAGCTGCCCATCTGCTACATCGGAGCAGGAGGTCTAGGTCTTTTCCATCATGGCCCTTGGTTAGTGCATCAGCCTCTGCTGGGCCCCGTTGGGCCCAGATTTGTTGGCTTTGTTGGTCTCCTTGTGGAGCTCCTGTCCCTTCTGGGACCTTCTATACCCCCACTCTTCTATAAGACTCCCTGCACTCACACCCAAAGTTTGACTGTGAGTCTCAGCATCTGCTTTGACACCTGCTGGGTGGAATCTTTCAGAGGACATCTATAGTAGGCTTCTATCCTGTTCCCTCTTCAACTGTTTCAGTTATCTATTCTATTTGCTCTTCTGAATGAGAATTAAGCATCCTCCCTAGAGTCCTTGTTGCTATTTAGTTTCTTTAGGTCTGTGGATTTTGGTATGGTTATCCTATATTATATGGTTAATATCTGCTTATAAGTGAGTATATACCATGTGTCTCTTTCTGCTTCTGAGTTCCCTCACTCAGGATGATCTTTTCTAATTCCATCCATTTGTCTGCAAATTTCTTGATTTCCTTGTATTTAATAGCTAAGTAATATTCCATTGTATAAATGTACCACAATTTTTTTATCCATTCTTCTGCTAAAGGACATCTCTTCAGGTTAGAAGTGTATGTGCTAAGTGGCTCAGGTCGCCACATAGGTCTCTCAAGTCAGAAAGCCAGGTGTTGGCAGGATCCGAACTCATCTGGGGCTGGGGACATTTACTAAGCTCTTCCAAGTTGTGACAAAATTCACCTTCTGGTGACTGTAAAGATTCGTCCCTGTACTGGCTGTCAGCCAAGCAACTCTTGTCTTTGGGAGGCCATTCTTCCTACTTGCCACGTATTCTCTTGATCTCTAGAGCCAACAACAGAAAGTCTTGCTCACACTGAGCCCTCTGATATCCCCTCCCCAGAATTTATATGCCTAGATATAAATGTTATATAGGACAAGGCTAGATCACTAAGGGTAAAGCCATTCTTAACATTAAATATGCAATATGACCAAACCCTCATGAAGGCCGAAGTACCCTGTAACTCGTGGTTTCAAGGATCATGCGGGAGGTGTACAGCAAACGGCACAGAGCTTGGTGGTCATGTCAGAACCCTGCCTCCACACAGGCTTTTTATTGAATTTTATTAAAAAACTGAGGTTTCATCTGTCTTTTTGTTAATCCTCCCCCTCCCCAGGCATGACTGGAGGACAGTGCAATGTAATCATGGGTGAAGTCCACGATCTGAAGTTGGGCCATTCAGCTCACTTCTTTATCACCACGCAGTCAGGTTATGAAGCTCTGCCAGCCCAAGGCTATTTGCTCAGCCACATGGAGGGTGTTCTAGAGGCTACTGCTCAGAGCTGTCATCTTTCCCTTCCCTTGTCAACTCTTCCCTGGTTCTATTTTAGTTGACTGAATGTTACTCACTTTATGGATCTTCCGACACCTTTAATTGCTCTTCTCTTCCCACGCCTATTAAGTTTTCTCACCCTTTGATATTGGCATTAGAAGCACTTAAATAATTTGCCAAATAATGTTTTACCACTGCTGTTTTCTGTGAGTTGCACTGCATTGCCTTTAACCCTGTGTTAATTTTGTTGAAAAGTGTTAAGTAGCATAGAGTGAGGTTATTTTACACAGAAGGTTGTTGGGCTCCTTAGAGCTAAAGTCTTTTTCATATGCCTATTAACTCATGGTGGAGGCAACTGAATATTGAAAACTTGCTTTGGCACTCAAAACTGATTTGTAAAAACAATTTCATCTTTTGGTATCGAGCCAGGATATGTGTGCCCTGCCAGACTTTGAGCACTAGCTCTAAGAAGGAGTTATACACTTTTTCAACTTTTAAAATTCTTTCAAACTCTTTACAAAGTCAAATAGGGTAATAATATTATTATTATTTTGTTTGGTTGTTGTTACTGTTGTTGTTACTGTTTTTCAAGACAGGGTTTCGCTGTGTAGCCCTGGCTGTCCTGGAACTCACTCAGTAGACCAAGCTGGCTTCTAACTCAGAGATCCGCCTGCCTCTGCCTCCCAAGTGCTGGTATTAAAGGTGTGCACCAACACCTGGCAGATAGGACTATTATTACTAATACCAAAAAAGCAAGTTTCCACAACCTGCTTCAGCAACAGCTATGCTTTTGAAATATTGTGATACTCAGGTGTATCTGTGGCATTCAGGAACACAAGGAAATCTTCTGCCTTTCCTCTGGTTATTATCCTGAGAGCTCATGGCCCCATCCTGCATAAGCACTGACATTGACAAAGCATGGTTCTGTGACACTTATGCAAATCTCCTCATGATAGTGTCCTATGTCTGTGGCCTGAAGTGATTTCATTTTCACTTCAGAGCATAAAGGATGGACCACCTGCACTAACTCTGTGCTCATAGAGGCTACAATTTGCCTCATTCTGCTTCACTCTGACCTGCCCTCTCGCCAGCCTTCTGATCACTCTAAGGTCCCTTCTGCACAGAAGAAGATGGATGTGTGTGTTCTGTTTTTTTCCAATACACAGCTTGAAATCTGTTTCCTTGACCCATCTTAATTATGAAGGGAGGAAGGAAAAAATGCTGAAGTGAATCTTGAAAGCAGAGAAGTAATGTCTCATGGAAGTAAGTAAGGAAGGTCTCATGGAAGAGACCGGGAGTGCCTACGCTCTCTAGAGTTTAAGAAAGGCACACTGTCAAGGCACGGTGGCACATGGCTTTAATCCCAGCACTTGGGAGGCAGACACAGGAAGATCTCTGTGAGTTCAAGGCCAGTATTGTCTACAAAAAAAAAAAAAAAAAAAAAAAAAAAATGCCCAGGACAGCCAGAGCTCTACTATACAGAGAAACTGTCTCGAATGGAAACAACACAAAATCAAAGGAAGAAAGAAAGAGAGAAGAGAAGAGAAGAGAAGAGAAGAGAAGAGAAGAGAAGAGAAGAGAAGAGAAGAGAAGAGAAGAGAAAACAAAGGCACACTGAAAATATAAGAGGCTCCATAGTCCTGTGGATACAAGTATGCAAATAAAGATATGGATATGATCTGAGGCCATACTAAGTCAAAGTGAAGAAGATTCTTCTAGCAATCTTCTTGACCAACCCTACTTCACCTTATTGTCTACATGACAAAGTGAAGATTTCCAAGCCACATTAGACTCATTCAAAATGAATTGCAATCCATTCCTCCCAACATGTGGAGTTTTTCCTTTTCTGTATTGGAGAACTCAGGATCAAATACTTAGAAAATAATGACTCAAGCCTTCCATCTGGAAATCATTAACATGACATGGTTGCCTGAATTGAAAAGGATGCAATTAATAAGATTTGACTTTTTAAAAAATTGAAGGAAAGGATCTTAAAAGAAATCTAAAAATTTGATAATAATTTGAGAACTTTTCTTCGAAGCTATTTGTGGTAGGTAGATTACAAATCCCCTAAAGATGTTTATAAAACTAACCTCAGAAACTCACACGTATGTTACTTAACTTGTTAAAAGGGAAAGTGAAGCCCCTAGAAGCTGAGAAGGCACAGAAGCAGTCCTTCTGGGAGTCCACAAAAGAACAGAGCACTGTCAGCACTTTGAGCTTAGCCTGCTGACACGTGATAGGCTTCCCATGTGCACAACTATAAGAAATAAATTTATGTATGGAATGATACACAAATGATGCACAAAACATAAGCACTCAAATCAGTTAAAGTGGAAGGATTATAAATTTAAGACCATAGCAATTTACAGCAAGTGTGAGGTTAGACTGGGTTATGAGACTCTGTCTCATAGAAAGAAGGGCAAAAGGAAAAGGAGAAGGGAGAAAGAAACGAAGAAATGTGTTTGCTTTGTTTATGTCATGAAGTTTGCAGTCATCTGTTATGCAATAGTAAAAAGCGACACAACACCTAATACATCTTTATTAACCAATTCGTGAAAATAAATTTTTAAATTGATTTATTTGAATCGTTAATGGGAATCTGTCCTTTCCTTATGAACCCAATGGCTTACAATATGATACCATATTAGGTTAGCAGAATCAAGTCAATGACTACATAAATAACATAAGAAAGTGTGAATATTATAATGGAACTACATTCCAGAACAGGGACTTATTTTCATATGCATAGTATATGATCCTCACTTAGCCGAAGTTTTCCAGAGATCCTGGAAACAGCAAAGCCACTTGCTATGTGTACAAATCCTTTTGGAAAAGAGTTTCAGAAAAGTCTCTCAAATTCCTCTTTCATGTTCTGTCCTTGGGAGTTCTTTTCAGAAGAGGAAATGTATTTTCTATCTACCAAACTGCAGGAACAAAATGCAATCCAACCACAGACAACTGCACTTCAATTCATACAATCAGTCTTAGAATTTATGCAACACTTGCATATTGATACGCTTTTAAAAATTATTCCTAAGCCTCTGGGTAGATTTTTACTACAAATTAGACTTTGTTGTGCTCTCTCACATTAATTTTGGTAAGACTACTGTCTCAGTTACGGTTACTATTGCTGTGGCGAAACAGTATGACCAAAATCAACTCAGAGAGGGAAGAGTTTATTTTGCTTATACTTCTACATCACAGTTCATCATCAAAGGAAGTCAGAACAGTAGGACTCAAGCAAGGTGAAAACTTGAAAGTAGGAACTGCAGCAGAGGCCAGGGCAAAGCACTGCTGACTGGCTTGTTCAGCCTTTTTACAGGAAGAACACAGAACCATAAGACCAGGAATGGCACCGCTCACAGAACTGGGCCTTCCCATATCAACCAACAATCAAGAAAATGTTCCACAGGCCATTCCAGTGGGGCATTTTCTCAACTGATGTTCCTTCTTCCAGAATTACTCCAGTTGTTGACATAAAACTTGTAAGCACAACTATTGCGATTTCTCTGCCTCTTACCACCCATTGCCATAGTTCAAAAAACCACCCATTGCATAGTAGCTCCAGAACAGGGCCAGAGCTGGTATGCTGCATTCTGCTTCATGTCTTCTTAGACCCCATTTACTACCTGCCCTAGGGCCTCCTGGTGGTCAGCAAAAACATCTCTAACACCCACTGTAAAAAAAAGCTTTTTGAAGAACATATCCTTTAGAAATACATTTAAGAAAGAGGGACATAGGAAAGTTATTATTCAACACAAAATTGTGGTTAGAAAGGTTTCAGAGAACTATTGTATGTACATCATAGCAACTATGGTTGTCTTAGTTGCTCTTCTAATGTTGGGATGAGATACCATGACCAATGCAACTTATAGAAGAAAGTGTTTATTTGAGGCTTATACTTTCAGGGGGTCAGAGTCCATAACAGTAGAGCAAAGGCATGGCAGCAGGAAGAGCTGAAAGCTCACATTTTGATCCCAAAGTGGGAAGCAGAGGGGAGAGGGATGAGGTGGATAGAAGTGGGAGAGAAAAAGACGGAGAGAAAGAGAGAGACTGGGAAAGGTATAGGTCTTGAAACCTCAAAGACTATCTCCAGTGACACATTTGTTCCAACAAAGCCATACCTCATAATTCTTTCCAAACAATTTCAAAAATTAGGGACCAAATATGCAAACACCTGCACCTATAAAGACCATTCTCATTCAAACCACTGCGATGGTCAATAATAATACACTAAAAATTGACAGAAGAGTAGTTTTCATGTGTTCTTGCCACAAAAATATAGGTATATAAAGCAATGTAGGTATGAAGTAGTTCACCCTAGCCATTCTAATACACACACACACACACACACACACACACACATATCAAAACATCATGCATCCACCACAAATATACATATAATGTCTCTTTGTTGTTTAAAACAATGTTTTTTTCAATGTTATCAGGACTAGGAAGTAAGGAATAGTCTCCTACCCTGTTGGTGAGAATGTAAATTTGTATAGTCATTGTGTGCAATATTACATAAGTTCATCAAAAACACATTTAAAATCCAACCACCATAAGACCTTACCACAAGACTAATGAGTATACATAGAAAGAAATAAAGTTGTAAGTTACCTACTTGTCCTTTAATGAAGCATTATTCACAACAGCCAAGATAAGGTATCATCTGAGGTGTCTATCAACAGATGACTTGATAAACTCTTGTCTATAGGTGTAAACAATTAAAAATTTATTCGTCTTTTAAAAAGCATGAGATTTTTGTATTGCAGCAAAATGGATTGAACTGGAGGCCATTATTCTCTCTCTCTCTCTCTCTCTCTCTCTCTCTCTCTCTCTCTCTCTTATCACTTAAAACCTATTATTTTTATGTGTAAGGGTGTTTAGCCTGCAGGAACGCCTCTGCACCACATGCGTACAGTAGTGAGAGGACAGAGGCAGCATCAGATCTCCTGGAACTGGATTTACAGATTCTTGTTAGTAGCCCTGGGCTAACTGGGAAGCACTGGGAATTGAACCAGGGTCTTGTGGAAAAGCAGTCTGTGCTCTTAACCACTGAGCCATCTCTCCAGACTCAGAGGACATTATTCTAAGTGAAATAAATCAGATAGTGAAATACAAATTCTATATGTTCTCACTCATGTGTGTAAATGTAAAAAGTTGATCTCAAAGTAGAAGACAATAAAATAGTAATTATTAGACATTAGCAAGGACAGGAAAGGGAAGAAAGCTGGATAACAGAGACCAGAACACAGCACAAAGGAGGAATAAGTTCTAATATTCTATAGCACAGTAGTTTAATATTTCATAAAAATTATTACACATTGTATAAATAGACTAAAAAGACAAAAGTTCAAAAAGAATGACAAAATTATAAAGGAATAATGTTAGTTACTTGATTTGATCATATAGATTGAATAGATGTATGATATTATTAAATACAATTTTGTACATACAATAAATTTGTACAACTACAATTTATCACCTAAAATAAAATACATGATGTTAGTAATAGGGTGATTACCTAGTACTTACAAAACCTTAAGCTTAATGTCCAGTTCTACATAAAAAGTGAAAAATAAAGGCTACATAAATGTACCTAGAGCCAAAAACAAAAACACAAAGAAATTTCATTAATGGAAGATCCCAAAGCAAAATGAAGCCAAACCAAACACCTCAGTACCGCTATGGAATTTCATGCAATCACATCCTTCATGTAACTGAATGTGGCAGCTGTGATAAACTCAGCAACAAAAGTTTCTAAACATGCAATGATGAAAATGGAATTCAAAACCAAATGCACAAGGAACCCAAGATTTTTCTGCAAGTGCTCCTCCAGTTGCATCACATGACTCCACTGAAGTCTTGGCTCTGAGCATATAACATGCTCATTTTGAACTGTATGTGCATTCATGTCATGCAGTACCAAAATGCTCCCGATAGGCCCCTGCTTAAACTCAAGACTGCTCTGTGTCGTGAACTGTAGTCAATAGTCCTTACTGTATATGGTTTAGTTATGCAAACCAGAAACATTTTCTTATTAGCATTCCTCATTAATATAAATTAGTATATATTTAAACTGTATTGTACTTGAATCTTTGATTTTTTTTTTTAGAATTTTCTGATGAGTTGCTGACTTGAGTTTCATTTTCAAAAAGTTGTTACATTATTTCTAGCTTATGTTTAAACAGAATTTCTCAAAATTTCAGAAATCACCCTAAACATACTTCTGTGGCTTTATACTATTTATTTATGCAAAGTGGTGTTCTTACAAATGATGATTATAAAGTCTAACTCTCAGGGGAATGGGGGGTTAGCTCAGTGGCAGAGATAAAGTAGAGGGCCTAGTTTTGATTCTCGGCACCCAAACAAACAAATTGTAACTGAAATTTGGAAAACATTGAATACATGTTTCACCTTACAGTATTGATTACTCGGCTGAAATGTCATTCTTTATGTAAAAATAAACAACCACGTCCATCTCTGTGTAAATTTGCCTTTATATTTAGTAAATGGCAAAACTATAAGTATAGCAAATAACTATATTTTCAGTTATGATTACTTTTTAGTGTTCTAGGTACCTAGGACTGTCTCGCATGAGTGAAAAGAATAACAAATGAGAAATATCTAAGTATTATCTCAGTATTAAGTAATATCTCCTCTAGGGAGAAGACCAACATGCATGCTCGATGACAAGTCAGGACTCAGCTTTTTCTGTTCCAGGCACTATGGCTGCTTCTGGTGTTCAAGCTTTACTATGTTGTGCAATGTGTCAGCAGAAATGACAATTCTAGCAGCCACCTCCCTGTGTCAGTCCACCTGAACAACATCTCTAGCTCAAGCATCACACTCCCCTTGGGCCCCACTGTCAGGAAGATTGTCATGCTTGTCTGGTGGCAACCAACATCTTTTGGATCCCACAGCCTCTGAGATGCCAAAGCTACTGCTCCAAGGATTCCTCACAGTAAGGAATCAAGAGCTCAAACCCAAGACTCCTTGTGTGACTCAACTACCATGTTCACTTCTGCTTTCCCTAAAGTGTCGGTCAGACAAGCCTCTTTATCCTGTCTCTCCTGCTCAATTACATTATACCACGAACAACACTTCTAGATCTGGAGAGCCACAAAATGAAAGAACAAGCCGTATTTTTACATTTGGGGGAGGAGACATTGGGATAGGGTTTCGATCTGAAAATGCGTTGCCCAGCTTCATCAGAACAGAATTCAAACTGCCACAGCCTCACCCTCATGACCTGTGAAATAAGCAGGTGTTGCAGTAACGCACCAGCAGGGTGTGGAAACAGGTGGGGAGGATTCTCGAGCAGCTTCAGGAAAATGAAGCACTCCAGCCGGGTCAGAGGCAGTACTATCCTGGAAGATAATGCCCGGTGTACAGAAATGAACCCAGCCACAAGTCCATGCCAGACAGTAAAGCTCTGGGAGAGTTGAGTTTTACTGCTGTGTTTCAGAGCGCCTGCCTGGAAGTGCTCCCAAATGTGCAGTTCAGGTTCACATTCCTCATCTCCATCCCACTTTATATGAGGTGATTATATCTTTTACTCACAGAGCTGGGAACAATGTCCTTGAATGTACCAACCACAGACAGACCTGTCATTAAACTAGATTATAACATCTCCCCTAAGAACAAAGGCGAGGACCACACTGGCTTTTTAGAAGTTCTGTTAGTCCTAGGAGTATGTCTCAGTGGCCAAAACCCAAATCCCTCCTGAGCCATGGAAGAATCATGGTCCAGAAAGGACATAACAGAGATGACCTTACACACAGTCATTTGTAAGTGAATTAAAGTATCACAAAGGATTAAACTGGTCACTATGAATCCAGAATTCTGAGACAGACAGGAGTGCTGCCGGCAAGAAGTTAAATAGAATAATGGGATTACCTTATTTAATTACAGATTTGCAGAACATTTCTTTTTAAATCTTCATTACATATCCTTGAACTACTTTAGGATGTATTTAAGTAGCCAATTATCTTTCAATTGAAAGTACTAATATTTTCAAATATATTAAAGGTAATACTATATTCTACTGGGAAAGCATTATAGGCTAACATAAACACACAGTATGGATATGCTAATAAGTATTTTCAAGCAAAAAATTGCCATTTTATGCAGATGATAATGTAATGTTTAACCAGTAAAATAATTCCCTCATTTATTATAACAGCTCTAATTGTAATAGCTGTATCATCACTAATAGCTGTGTAATAGCATTATAGCTATTAATATTATGGTCCAAAATCAATTTACATTTAGTCAGAACTTTTGTTATTATCAAAAAGTTATTACGACTCCTTTGATGCATAATTATAATGTGCCTCCAAAGTGATAAATAGCTCAGCAATTAACAAAGAGCAAGATAGTACAAAAAAATTTGTCTCCCAAACTAATAGACTTTATTTGTGTAACAAGTATTGGACTCAACATTTTTTGAAATATAGAGAAATGTTAAAATGATTTGATTTAATATAAGACTTTTGGGAATAATCTTGCTATCTTGGCAAATAAGCTTTGAACACCTATTATACAACATGATGAGTATGTTACTAATAATGAATTATGTACTTGAAAGTTAAAAGTAGAAAACTAATCGTAGTTTTTTTTCCTGGTTTTATTTTGCCTAACAATTAGAGATCATGTGGTAAGTATAACATAAACGTTTTCCTTGAGAGAGGTTTCACACTGTAACTCAGTCTAGCCTACAAACCACAATCTGTTTGCCACAGGTATCTGAGTTCTGGGATTACAGGCATGAACAACTACACAGGATAATAACCACCATTTCTAATAAAAGAGAGCTTCAACCAGTAACATCACAATACATACTTTATTTTAATGTGTTAAAATTTCAAGCTAATATATATTTGACTTTAAAAGCAATACTAATTTAACATCATAATAATGAAGCTAATATTTATGCAAGGTTTACCATGTCCCAGGAACTATGCTTAGCTCTTTATACTAATTCCTTAATTTGAATGCAAGGTGTGTATTATTGTTGTTAATATTATTACCTCGATTTTTACGAAGAAGAAACTCGGCAAACTAAAATGTGGCAGTCATAGAATTCATACTTGGGTCACTGACCACACCAACTAGTGTTTACATGCATAACAAATATGCTGTGTCCTCAATACAAATAATTATGATTTCAAGGAGCAAAAGTGTGATACATTGGAGACATAGGGCAAGAAAACTGCAATGTCAGGTTAACCCAAGCAGTACCTGATGATGTTGCCACATATGAAGGAAAAATACAATATAAGTAATGCTTGATGCTGGCTGAGTGTCTCTGAATCTATTGGGAGAGTGCTTTAGTTATTTCTCTACTGCTGTCACAAAACACTGTGAGCACAGCAGTTTGTAAAAGCAAGTGTTTAATTGGGCACACAGTTTCAAACAATTACAGTCCAGGATAGTGAAGCAAAGGCAAGGTGCAGAAGCATCAGAGAGCTGACATCTTGATTCAAGAGCAGAAGGCAGAGAGACAAAAAGAGCAATGGGAATGGGACAGAACTTTTGGAAACCTCGAAGCTTAAGCCCAGTGATAATCTTCCTCCAGGAAGGTCACACATTCTAATCCTTCCCAAAAAGTTTCACCAACTGGATTCAAACATCAAACCTATGGGGGGCCATTCTCATATAAACCAATACATTCCATTGTCAGGCTCCCTAACAGTCCAGGCTACAACATAAAGCAAAAATGTATTTAGTGCAACTTCAAAAATACCCATAGATTTTCTGCCTCAATACTGTTAATCCCAGCACGTAGAAGCCCAAGAGGTGCATGGATCTCTGTGAGTTCAAAGCCAGCCTGGAGTGATCTGCAGGACAGCAAGAACTATAAAGTAAGACTCTGTCTCAATAAAACAAAACAAAAGTCAAAAGTCTTTTAGGAAATTCAAGGCAATCTCTTAATTTTAATCCCAAGTAAAATAAAAAACAAATTACATATTGTCAACATAAAATGACACAGAATATAAATTACTATTCCAAAAAGAAGAAATTTAGGCATTGTGAGGGAATACTGGACCAAAGCAAGACCAAAACCCAACAGGGAAAACTGTAAAACCTACAGCTCCATGTGTGATGTCAGAAGGTTTAGATGTCTCTGCCCTTCCAGCTTTGGTGTTTGCAACATACATCACACTCTCTCTTGCTGATTCTGTGTCCTGTGCAACTCTTCTTCACAGACATTTCCCAGTTTGGCATCTCCAACATTTTAGGGTCTTTAACACAATCCAGGCTTCATTTTCACAGCTTCCTGTGAAATGGGTGTTTGTACAGGAACTCCCCTGCCATACACCTGGTATTAGCAGCTCTCCCTTAACCACAGAGGAAGATTTTCAACACCTTTATTGATATATTCTTTATAACTTCAAAGCCAGAACCAAGTGGACAACACTGCCAAGAATAGCTGCCTGGCTGAATGGGGCTGAGCCCCTGGAATCACATTTGTAGCAACATTTATTTGCTGTTAGTTTTTAGGAGCAAAAAATTCCTTAGGCCTTTCCCCCCCCCCCACAAGTTAGAAGCTGAGCTGGGTGGGGTCTTTCCCTGAGGGCATCCTCACCATTATCCCACTGGAGATAAAGCCTTAATCTTCTTATCTCTTTCTGCACAAGCCTTGGCTCCAACTTGAAATTTTCCAGAGCTCTTTTTCTCCTCAAATTGTACATTTTTTGTTGGTTCCAGTTTTTTGGAACTATTTATTTTAGTTTTTGAGATTATACTATAATTACATCATTTACCCTTTCCTCTTTCTTTCCCAAATGCCTCCATATACCCTTTCTTACTCTTTCAAATTCATTGACCCTTTTTCATTAATTGTTGATATATATATATACAATACATGTGGGTCTAAAACACAATAATAAATATACTTTGCTAAATATAAAAATACAACCTGCTCAGTCTGTATAAATGTTTCTTGTATATATACTGTCAGGGTTGACCATTTGGAATTGGAGCACATCTGTTGTGCTCTTTCCTGGGGAATACTATTTCTCCTACTCTCAGTATTCCTTAGCTGTAGTTCCTTGTGTAGTGTTTGGACTTTGAATTTCCTCCCACCCCTCTCTGCATTAGGACGTCTACTGGTGTTGTCCTTGTTCAGCTCATATTTATGTAGTCATTGTGGTGAGGCTTTATGGGGAGGAGCTCCTGACATTACTAGGAGACACAATCTAAGGACAAACCACCTGTTCCTCTGGTTCTTACAATCTTCATATACACTCTTCTGGTATGGTTCCAGAACCTTAATTGCAGAAGTTGTGTTGTAGATATATCAGCTGGGACTGGGTTCTACAACTCTGCCTTTTGATTGATTGTGGTTTTCTATAGGGAACTTCATCTGTTACAAAGAGAAGTTTCTTTAATGAGGAGTGAGGACTACATTTATCCGTTGGTATAATGACAAATATTTAGAATACTGTTAGGGATTATGCTGGTTTAGCCAAATGGCAGTTGTAGGTCCTCCTCCAATATCTGTTACTTCAATAACTCTGAGTAGTTGGCTAGCTTTTGCAGTACCAAGCATGGTTCCCTCTTGTTGAGTGTTGTTGATTATTGCCATCTAGTGTGACCTCAGGGTTATTATCCCACACTGGTCATTGCTGTAATTCATAGGCATCATAACTGGGTAGGACTGTTGGTTTCGTCCCTCTTTTGGGAGTTTGGATGGCACCATGAGAGCCAGGTAGTTCTCAAGAAAAGGGCATTCACGTCAATTTCAGTTCAGGGGCATCTGGGCCCTGTATCTGAAATGCATGGTATCTTTCCCAATAGAGACTTACTTTCTACCTCTGAGTAAAAACAAGGGCAACAGCAATGGCCTATAATGTAAGTCTTTTGAACAAGCTTGACCCATCAATTCACAAGAAGAATTCTCATGCCTTGTGTTGCAATTTTTGTTAGCTGGTGTTTGGTTCTTAGAGGAAATATTGCCAGGACAGATGAGAAGTTTTCATTTAAACTATATACGTATATTTATACAACAATTTATGTTTATTGTAATTATCTTTAAGTAGAGACTTAGTATGATTATTTATGACTTAAGACATCCTTACTGCTTTTTTACCCTCCTCCCTCCTACTTCTGTATTTATCTCCCTCTCCTTCCCTAATTAATGCTTCCCCATATTTTTACCATTTCCTTCTTCAGATCACACTAT